>NC_090931.1:726978946-727279085 GCF_040938575.1 Ambystoma mexicanum
AAGATGGTTAACCAACAAAGAAGCGGAATATCCCGCTAAAAGTGAACCAAGAATTCCACAATTTAATATACTACCTAAGGTACACAAGACTTTGGTCAACCCCCTTGGAAGACCAATTGTCTCTGGTGCCAACTCATTGTTGGAACCATTGGCTAAGTTTGATGATTCATTTTTAAAGGGATATGTGAGTGAGATGACTTCATACATACAAGATTATACGAGTGTTATCAATCTCATTGAAAACTTCCCGTTTGATGACAAAGAGGATATACTGGTCACTTTAGATATAGTATCTTTGTATACGAAAATTCCCCAGGCTGCCACATTGGACACAATTGAAGAATTACTCTTTGCTAAAAGAGAACCAGGCATCATGCTGAATTCCTTTATACTTTGGTGCACCAAGATGTCATTGACAGAAAACTATTTCAAGTTCAATAACGAGTTCTATCAACAAATCCACGGCACCACCATAGGGTCGGCAGTGGCCCCAACATTGACCAATCTTTATGTTGACTGTGTAGAACAAACAAGCATTGTTAGTGCTATCAATGTATTCAGACACCACCAAACTCTGTGGAAGAGATACATCGATGATGTGCTAATGATTTGGCACAGAGATGAAGGAGTACTGATGGCCATTTTCAACTGGCTAAACGGAATCAATCTCTTTCTTAAATTCACTATCAATCATAGTAGGCACAAGATTGATTTTCTTGATTTATCCATAGTGGCCAATAACGATACCAATATTTTGGAAATCAAACCGTTCCATAAAGCACCAGATCAGTACTTATTGTTGAGATATGACATTTTTCATCCAAAAATGCTTAGAGATAATTTGCCACATGGGCAATTTCATAGGCGTTAATGGACTAGTAATAATGGAAACATGTTCCAGGATGAAGAAGACATTTCAAGCAACAACCTGATTCACAGAGGATATCCCAGGTAGATAGTCAATGGTCTTTGAAGAGAGCTAGCAACAACCACTGAAGAGCGTTGTTGGAATATAAGAAAACACCTCTTACACAAAATCCAGATGGATTGGTATTTGTGAGCACTTATAAAATCATCAGGGTTATAAAGCAGAACTCGCATATCTTGCTCAAAGGGAAAATTCCTATTCCAGCCCCTAGATGTGCCTTCAAATGATGATGGATTTTGAAAAAACATCATTATCCCGAATGACATCACCAATGTGTCTAGCCCACAACAAACCATTACTGAACAATGGGGCTTGCGAAAACCAGGTGGTCATGCTCCCTGTGGAATGTGCAAATGTTGCGCACTAACTAAAAGAAGCACAGGCGTAGACATTGGTCTAGCTAGACCTAGGCAGCAAAAGGTGTTTACCAATTGTAACACAAGTGGTGTTGTGTATGCCGTTTGGTGTTTACGCCCTAAATTGTATATTGGGAAAACAGAACAGAAAATTCAAATACGAATCAGCGAACGTAAGCGCTGTATCAGAAATAAAATTATGACAGCTCTGATGGTCGGACACTTTATATCCAGCAATCACGGTTGTGAGAAATTGAAGTGGTCAACTCTGAAAAAAGTCAGCACATCCAACAATACAAATACAGATAGGAAAACTCTGAAAGAAGAAATGAGATTAATATTTCTCACTAAAAGTCAATAAACCGGTTTGAACGAGCAGTTGGACTGGTTTCCATAGTTGCTGACGACGCAGATATGTGGGAGCTTATTTGCAAACCATTAAATATATTTCTTGACTTTCATTACCTGTACTCCCTGAGTGCGCTGGATCAAGACGTTCTATTGTCGATTACAAAGGCTGACAGATCTTGTCTGTCTTTACTTGGCTAACAATGGTAAATTAGAGAGTTTCCTATTCTCTACTTTGGTTTATGGTCCAGATTCGACACTCTAAAATGGCCGCCTGGGAATTGATATGATCGAGTATGTGCATTGAATTGAGGGAGGAGACTATATAAATACTGTTCTCATAGTCTGTCCTTTAATTACATTCGACATCTGGTAAGAATGAGACTACGGTTGCGCTCGAGTTAGACCCGTCGTAGGGCAGGCGTTGGTAAACGAATGAGAACGAGCAGTTTAATTTATTTAGTAAATACACAGTGGCGTTTTAATGCACGCCAGACAAACCAATATGTTTTCAGGCCGAAGCCATTTTGACAGAGGACATTACCTCAATTGTTTGCTCAGATGGTGGGAGCTCCAATTCCGTTTCAGCAAGAGAACGTGTCATTTGCAGACTTTCCGTTAGAATTAGCAGTTGTTTAATTCTGCAGATACCCCACACACGGTCTTTTGCTGTGGTTTTACTTACAGTACTGACGGGATCACGAAACTTCGAAGCACGCGTATGAGAAATACTGAGAGTTTCCGAAATGGCGAGTACCATTGAAATTCCAAATGTCGCCAGGCATGATAATCCATCTATAAGTAAGCGTTTTCGAGAATACCAATAATACAGCCAATAATTACCATTTCGGATTAATCTAAGATTTTTTATGTACTTCAAATGCTTGCATCATTGTTACAGTTCACACTTGACTCAGACTAGGAGTGGTGACTGGTAACATACCAACAACCAGTGTGCATAATTTATGGTCTTGAAGCTAGTGCCAACCAACCACTGTGATACTTACGACTGTCGAGTGTGAGTATCCTCCTTATGGATAATGGTATTATTTATATGGAATGGATGTATTGCATTAGATGTGCTTTACTTGTCAGATTGTGACCTTGTGATTAGAGGTTACTCAGATTATATGTTCTTCTACACTTTGTTTCCTCCCCTTTTTTCATTTTTTCCTCACAGACATTCATAGCCTCTGAGTTTTGGTTAGTGTGTTCTCTTCTCTCTGATACCATCCTGTCTTGGTCTGTTTGTGATTATGCTGTTGACTTGCCCCTCTGGATACACTTCGACTCGGATGACATTTTGTCAGTATTAGGAATTAAATCATATTATTTCTAATCCACCCAGTATGACCTATTATTTGTCTGCAGGACGAGTGTGCATTTTTTGAACAGGTCTTCTGACCTACTGCCCATGACTCATTAATAGAGTTATATGTTGCAGACTGAATCTGTTAAATTATCCCAGTTCAATAATGTATGCTTCTGTTACATATGGAGGTGAAAACTCAAGGTACATGACATCAGTGTACAGCAACTATTAAGCATTGCTCTCTCTCTCACTCTCTGATGACAGATATGGAAAGAAACGTTTTGGGTCTTTTGTTTCACTTTTAGTAATGGTGACCTATTTGTAATAGGTAGTGACTAGGATGTCTAGTCATAGGAATTATTGCATTTAACTGTGTTTTTGCTTTTTTTTAAATAATATCTTTAGTTTCTGTTATTATTTGAAGTTATTATTTGGTTCACTTTAGTGTTTATTTATGTTTCAACTGTGATTGTTTTTGTGAAATTTAATTTAGGTGATTGTGTGGTATGGTTATGCTGTGTGAGTGATGAGTGTATGAATTTATGAGGTGGTTGGAGTTCTTTTTTGTTTTTTTGTACAATTTAGATCAATTGTATTTAACATTTCTTTGTTCACAATGTATGTTTGTTGGACACTTATTTTTGTATTTGGCAAATGACATTCATTATATGAAATTGTATAATTCATGAATGGATTTTTTTGACTAAATAAATGTATTGTAGTAACAACTTATTGGATGTGAATTGTATCTTTTCACTTCCCACGTATTTAGTCTCTGGCCGTTGAGTAGAGATTTGATTATGTGCTAGACAGTCTTGCTTCCTTGCTTTTTACTTCACAGAAGTATACTTATTCCGGTCCTGTCATCCCCCTATATACACCGGTGCTAGCCAGGTATGACCAGAGTTTGGATATACCTGGTGTCCTTTTTCTTGTGTTCTTTATAGTGCCGGAAATGAAACGTTTTCTATAATGTTGCTGGCAAAGTATAAAAGGTGTACATCTTTTATAACTAAAAGCAGTATTTAAATATTTTCCATAGAATGCAATCAGGGGTGGATTTAACATTTGGACATGGGACAAATGCCAAAGCCCCCACCCCTGCTCTACTCTCTCCCCTCAAATACAAACAGCATTGCTGATCGGGCCCTACCAGCAAAATCTTTTCTTTTTAATGTGTCTCAGAAGCATATCATTTAAAACAGGAAGTGAATAGAGATGAGCAAAGGTAAAAAGGCAGTGCCCATTGCTGTGGCCCTTGAACATTATATAGGATTTTAAGAAGCTATTTAAGTGTTATTGTTTGGTGATTAGTAGGTAAGGGGATTCAGAAAAAGCTGAGTGAAACAATAACCTTATCATTCACTTCGTTTCACGTTGTGTCTGTATGAGATTGTTTGTAAGTTCTCATTAATTGCTATGCTGGAGCTTGTATGCTTCCATTCAGGATGGGGAAAATAAAGCTACAGTCATAGGGGATCATTTTTCAGGTCAAGTGGAGTGAAAGAAGTGGCACTAAATGCATGTAAATCCACTTTTTATGAGCTGCAGGGTTTTGTATGATTTGACAGGTGAAGTTGGAGAACAGATCAGACTTAACAAGGTCCCCCTGCCAAATCCGATTCGTATTCCACCAGCATGCTTTTTTTACATTGGCGGGAAACAAATGGATTCCTATGGGACCTGTCTGACTTTTACACCTGGAAAAAGCTGGCAGAGTCCAAAGGAATCCATTGTGGATGCCTCGCACAATCGTTAATTGTGGAAGTGATTTAAACTTTTCCAGAGACGTAGTGGTAAAGTAAAGAGCAAAGGTGATTTTCGCCTGTGTTTTGCCCTTTACTTTTCCAGTACTTGGTGAAAACAATTACAATGAATAAATGGCCCCTTTTGCAAAAACGTGCAAACAGGAGAATTCAAATCTTTACAATTTTGGATTCAAAGTAAAATGCCCCCGTTAATCTTTTAATCAACATGTTTCTACAATGAGGAATACATTGTCAGGTTGGTTCATCACGTGACTTGCGCATTTTTAAAGTAATCTGTTTACAATTTAGCATTATTTTATGTATTCAAAGCCAAACTTCAACACATATTTGTATCAACTTGAGCTCGGGAGAGGTGTGGATCAATTATCTAAATTCCAGGCTAGGCTCAAATGATGGCTTTACCACTTGACCAAAGTGTGTGATACTGGGCATATTTCTTAATTTCACTATGCATTAACTGTTAAAATGAGGTGCCCCTAGAAGTGATTCAGTTCGCATTATAAGCTATTCCAAAAAGCCTCACTCATGGTTTAATAGAAGGGCAGCACAGGGTTTAGGACACACACACACACACACATCTAACTTTGGAAATATCTGGGCCACATTTATTGAACACAATTGTGTCATTCAATAGCAAATCAGAGTAAACACATCAAACAAAGAGTCATCATGGACAATTGCATATTATAACCAGTAAGTACCAGATAGTGTTGTACATGGGCACGCTCTACGAGGAGCGATACCAGGAGACCGCAAACCTCTCAACCAGCACTGTCTGCCTCCCAATGCAGCCCCTTACAGCATTAGCACTCCCTTGCACTCTCAACTCAATTAAAATGTGCTGCAAAAATGCAACAAAAATGCTTAAAATGTAATTTTGGACACAAACGATTGTTGGGAGACATTCAGAATGAGACTACTGTAGGGGTACAGTAGGAAAAGGGGGGTTGTGAAATGGGTGGGTGAAGGGAGGATTGTATACATGTGTATGCTATTGGAGGATATGTTGCTGTGCTCGAAATATTATTAAGATCAACAATACTACCTGTGTTGATTGGACATGGTATGTTCTGTTCTTGAAATTTAAAGAAGTTTGAAAAAAATGCAACTTTGTAGGAAACTACATCTATTTGTTGCTTCAGTATTGTGGGTGGAGGGTCTATCTTTCACAACAAGATGGATGAACCACACACATCTCCTCTGGGGCCTGCTGGGAGTATCCACAGTGCTCAGGAAGGTACTCTTATGCAGACACCATCAGAAATGGTACAAAGACTGGGGACCTCACTGCTTAGCCCTCTCAGAGGAGGAGGAGGAGGAGGAGGAGGCATCACCCTCAAATCAGCCAAGCCAGTCCAGGAAAGGCATGCTGGGTGCTGGTGTGCATAGGTGGGAGGGGAGGTAAATGGGAACGGTGTTTGGGCAGCTGGAGGAAGGTGAATGGACTGTAAAGTTGAAGGAGGATCAGATATAACAGAAATGGGAGAGCAGATGGGAAGGGAAGATTGGTGGATTGATGCTGTAACACCATTTTCCTTGATTCTCTTTTGCAATGTACAGATTTTTATAGAGGGGTGCAAATGTATTTTTGCAGATCTGGGAAGACATTTTTTGCTGGATCACGGTCTGGGAGCACTTTGTTTATGGTACTCCTAGACCCACACCCAACGGAATGTGGGCCCTCCCTGATCACAACCCTGGCCCACCCAGATGAAAGTTCCTGGAGCCGGGCCTGAAAGCAATCCAAATCCAATGCAAAGTTCAAAAACCAGATAAGCAAACATTGTTCCAATCCAGAGTTCAGAAGCCAGGCAAGCAATCCAAAAGGCTGTGTAGAAGGAAACACCAGAATAATTCACAAAGAGCAATGCCGGGAGCCAAACCAGGAAACAAGGAAAGAAAGCTGAAGCACCTGGAACACCATACACCTGCCAGAGCTTGTTGAGAAGAAGCACATCCCAGAATAAGCTTCCTTTTACTTTCAGAAATGCCAAATGTGTGTCCCTGTGCGGCACAATGTGCGTGCCAATGCATTCCACATGGTGATCGGGTACTGTAGTCCTCCAGCCATGGAACTCCACAAATTCATCCGGGAGAAAAACTTTCCAGATATAAATGTGGTTAATGGAATTGGTCTCGGCATATGCCATATGAGACTGATTGCAATGTAGGGTGCCCAATTGCATAATTTTGTAAGCAGAAAGACAGCCATTCAAGGAAATAGGATGCTGCATCTGAACACTTTAGTATGATTCAGATATCAAGTGAAAGACAACAGAGAATGCCTGAAGCAGGTGATCAGAAAGCTATGCACTTGCCGTTCTCATCAGGTAAAGACATCTTAGCCTATATTAGAAGATCTCAAATGGAAAAATGATTAAGCAGCATTAAGTTAGAAGTAGGCTTTGGTGCATTCTCTTGTATCCAATCATAATAAGGCACTACTTAAGCTTTGGTAGCTGAGCACAGCAGAAGAAATAATTCACTCCAGAGGAATGACAAAACAAAATTCACATACGACAAAGGGAAAGAGCATCACAGGTTACTTTGGGGAGACTACTCAGATCTAATGACCAGTTCAGTGAGCAATGCAGAGACGTCATAGGGTGTGGTGGATAACCACAGAAAGGTTACATTCATTTAAATACAACAGCATTGTTAATTTAGTAATGTCAATCGTAGGAAAGCCTATGCTGAATTATTTACCTGAAGGACCCCAAATCTTCTAGCTTCACCAAACCACCTGACACGTTAAGAGATTCTGGTAGAGAACTTTGGGTAGGCAGTTTTGCCTCACCATATACAGTCCAAGCCTGCTGTAGGGAAAAGGGTGGTGTGGGTGTGTGTCTGTTACTGTTTGAGAACTGGAGCATTTAACTTTCTTCACTAGGTAGGGCTGTTTGGGGATTTTACAATTAATATATGTACAGGAAGAGGTGAAAAGAAGGAAAGTTGAAAAGGAACAGAACCTTGGGGTGTCTATTGCTGTTTGACCGCAGGAGTGTCTAACTTTTATTTTCAGGCAGGACTTTCTGTGCTTTGAAAGAAAACTTCATTATATATTGTGCTCCGCAGAAGACAATCTTATTTTGTATTTCTGCAAAGAGCATTTACAAAAAGTTGGATTTCACAGAAAAGAAGACTGGCCTTTGTTTTTAGAGATATGATATGATAAGTCATGTATAACACGCCTGCACATAAGTGTTATAAGTGTTTCTAGGCGTGACAAGACAAGGAACAGAGGACAGAAGGAGGACAAAACAACAATCTTATTAGGCCTTGTGTCATTGAGATTGTGCAAGTGTGGGTGGGGGGGAGAAGTGCCGAGGTGGAGGGGAGAGTGCAAAATAACTCATAAGTGCTTCTGGGAGGTGGCTCATAAGTCCAGAGAGTCAGGGGACTGTAGGGTTGCAGATAGTCCCTTAAGTGGTTGGAAGGCCCAGAGGCAGTGCAAGGGCAACTGGTTGTGCACAAGCCTGGTCCTGTAACTTCAGTGGGTAGCCATGTAAACAGTATGTGCAGCAGACAGGGACATCAGCAAGGGAGAGGGAGAGAGAAAGCGGAAGCAAAAAGGAAGATCTTGAGTTGCTTCCGTAACCTTAGGTGGTCCTGCTCAAGTTTGAGAGAGGTAGGGAGGCTTTGACAAGACTTTCATAGATCAGACTTGTCTAGAAACATTGTCGGGAGTGAACAGGGTGAGGAGAAGAAAGGAAGAGGAGATACGGCTGGAGAGGGGCCTGGAACGGTAGAGGGCGAGGAGGAGGAGAAGGTAGAGGAAGAGAGAGTGGACAGGATGTCTTGAGTTTAAGTGCTGAAATGAGATGCCAGCGCCATACAAAGGGCTTGGCAGGGAACAGGAGAGGTAGAGACTGCAGCAGGATTGGCCAGCTCCTCACAGATTTTGAAAAGTTTGGCTGAGTTGTTAGAGGCCGCCAAAAAGCGGGCTTGGATGTAGGCTCTCTTCTTAGAAAGGGCAGAGAGTCTGTATTGCCTTTGGAGTAGGCGGCACGCCAGTGTGTCAGAGGATGCACTTGATGCCCTACACATACTCTCAGCCACCCTGCGCTTGCGCTCAAGGGTGGCAAGGTTGGAATTGTAACAAGAGTTGCACTTGGATGCAGGCTTCAAATGGATGCTCATGACAGGGGCAAGGACATCAGAGTGTCAGATAGAGAGATGAGGGTTGGAAAGGGCTTTGTCAAGAGTTAGCCAAAGGTGTAGGATGAGGAAAGAAAGTAGCGGCAAAGGCCTCCACTGACACACTTCATGGCCCGGATGACCGAGAAGGTGGGTGACAGTGTGGGGTCGGCTTAACCTGAGGGGCAGAGAGTGACAGGTAAGAGGAGAGAAGAAAGTGGTCAGTTTAAGAGAGAGGAGTGGTGAGAGGGTAGGAGAGGGGGACATCTGACAAGACCAGAACATCCAGGTTGTGCTCTGCAAAGTGAGTTGGGCTAGAGGGAAGAATAAAGAGTGAGAGAGAGAGTCACAGAGGTTGTAAAAGAGCCCTGAGGAGGGACTAGCAGCATCCAAGTGCATGTTAAGGACTCCCAGGAGGAGAGGTTGAGAGGTACAGGCAAGGAGGAAGGAGTAGAGGTCAGCCCACTTTGAGAGGAACAGGGCATCCTGGCCAGGCGGCCTGTAGATGGTGGCCACAGTTAGAGGGAGGCCAGGAGAGATAGCAAGCCTGCAGACAAGGCATTCAAAGGAGGCGTAGGCCTGTGTAGGAATGACAGAAGCAGGGACACACTCTGGGATGATCAGGGCTACTCCAACTCCAGGATGGTTGGTTCTGGGTTCAGAGAGGATCTTGTAGCCATCAGGGAGGAGAGTGTCAAAGCTTGTGAGAGAGCTGGCCATGAACCAAGTCTTGGTGAGACCGAATACATCCAAATCAAGCACTTCAAGGAGATGGCAGATGTTTGAGGAGTGTTTGACAGTGGAGTGCGAGTTAAGAGTAGCGACATGGAGCAGACTGCCGCCTTTGTAAGACTTTCGTGGAGCAGTACAGGCATGAGATACACCCTGCAGAAGTATTAGAGTTACCGAGAATCGGCAGAGGAGGATGGAGGAGATGGCTGGGTAGGGGAGAGGAAGAAGAGGGTGCCAGGATGTGTCAGAGGGAGGAGAAGGCAGAGCAGCCAGAGAAGCAGCAGAGAGGTGGTGGATGGAGGAGGGGGCAGTGTGGTCAAAGAAGCAGCGAAGGGTGCCATAGAAGTGTAGAGGAAAGAGGCGGCAGAGCGGCCAGAGAAGCAGCAGATGGTACCAGAGAGGTGGCAGAGGAAGGAGGTGGCAGAGCGGCCAACAAAGCAGAGGAGTGTGCCAGAGAGGGGACGGAGGAAGGAGGAGGCAGGGGAGCCAGAAAGGGGTATGTAGAAGTAGCAGGAGAAAGAAGGAAGTTGATAAGACACAGGAAGCATCTATCAAAAAGGAGCAGATTGGCCCGAGGGCCGTGGACCAAGATGGTACCATTTAAGTAGACATTAATGATGGTCTTGGAGGAGTGGAGGGGGCCAGGAGGTCCTCCCACCGGTTGCCATCATTAATGGAAGAGGAGGAAAAAGGAGAGAGAACAGAGACCATATGGGGTGTCGATTGGCCTGGAGAGGGAACCTCAGAGAGTATGTTGGTGAGGGTCTGTCTGGTGGAAGCACTTGTGTAGGTATCCGCAATAGCGAGGCCTGGTTGGAGACCAGGATGTCCCTTTTGAGCTTCTTCCCACTAGACATAGTTAGAGGGATAGGATAGATGATCGAATAGCAGTAATAAAATATATGGGAAACAGCAAGCGCCATAGAGGGTGTTGTGTGGAGAGTAACGGGGGCAGCCCAAGCAGGAGGGGGGGGGTCACACGCTAGGGGCAAACAGGAGGGAGGCACACAGGGGGTCAAACACAAAAGATGCGGCAACAAGTAAGTACACCACAGAACAAGAACACTGGGACCTTGCAGGGTCCTAGCATGAACGGTGAAAACAGTGCAAGCAACAAATGAACCCTAGAATAGAACTCAAGGGCGTGAGTACAAGTACAGTACAGAATACAAAGTTGGTAGTCGTAGGGGCCCTAGAGGGAAAGAATAGTCTGAGGAGGAAGGATAGGAGGGAATCGGGCCTGGGTTGCGTGGGGAGCAACTCTTAGAAGGATGCGCAAAGCCAGGGGAGCAGGGAAAAGTTACGTGGGAATTAACCCCGAAAGAGATGCGCTAGTCCAGGAGAGTGGGGCCAGTTGTGTGGGGAGCAGCATTGATAAGGATGTGCAAGGCCGGAGGAGTGGGGACAAGTAACGTGGGGAGCAACGCAGAGAAGGATGAGATAGGTTGGAGAACAGGGGCAGTTGCGTGGGGAGCAACGCTGAGAAGGATGCCCAAGGCAAGGGGAGCGGTGATAAATTACATGAGGAGCAATGCTGAGAGGGATGCGCTACGTCGGGGAGCAGGGACAGGTTGCCTGGGGACGCATGTTGCACGAAAGTCGGTGGTACTGGGCCTAAGTTGCGAGGGAACGGATGTGGCATGCAAGACAGGGTGAGCGTGGCCTTTGTTGTCATGGGAACAAGCGTGGGGAGGGGATAAGGGCGTATGTGCAGGCAGGAGAAGCGGGGGGATAGTTGCCAGGGGAACACCGCATGTGCAAGAGGGATAAATGGCACAGTTGTGCAAGGTCAGGGGGTTGCATGGAGTGCAGCAATGCTACTTTCCTTCCCCGCACCTTCTTACCTTGCAGACACAGATGGAGGGTGAAGTCGTCCTCACTCACAATCTGCACCACTACCCCATCGCTGCCTAACACCTGTGTCACACAACACTGCGGCCTTGTCCTGCGAGGGCTTTTCCGCAGAGGGTCCGATCCTTGGTTCTTAAAGGCTCTAAAGCGTGGAAAGTTGTGTTGCGTGCCACGTGTTGTCCGGCAACGTCTCCTGCGTACCTGCATCCCACAACACCAGACCCTTGTCCTGCGAGGGCTTTGGATATTTCACTTTCTCAGTCAGTCACTTAAAATGTACTTGGTCGACATGCACTCCGCTGTTTGATTAAAAACATGCTCACAGACAAGCAGTTGAACTGAATTTCTTTTCCACAACTTTGGTTAAACAGAGAAAATTGGGAGTGATGTGTACATTGTTTGTGGTGATCCCAAGAAGTGAGCATTCATTGAACTTTGTCTCACAGAATATGCTAATTTTCAGCATGCTGAATGAGCAGTATGACGGAGGAGGCATTTGTGCTGGGCCATCTTTAATGAATGTGCACACTCACACAAAAAGCAAGTAATTGAATTGTGTTGGGGAAATGGAAACAATTTGGAGGCTCTATGAAAATGTTTTGGTGTTGGCATTGATCACAAGCGGTGGGTATTAGTGACGGTGTAACGCAACACACCAACTGCTTGAACACACTGAGTGAGCAGGAAGATGTAGGGAGAATTTCCCCTGGGCTAGCATGCTTGAATGTGTGCATGCGGACAAAAAAGCAAACAGTGAAATTGTTTTGGAGTAACAGAAGAAATGTGAGAGTGCTAGGAAAATTCATGAAGGTGGTGTGATCCCAGGTGGTGGGCATTAGCAGCAGGTTGATTGGCTATGTGACACAACATGCCACCTGCTTGAGAGTAGTAGGATTCAAGAGGAATATGATTTAACATGTTATCATTACAGCTACTTTCAGTAGTTGCATTTATGGCACATGCAAGAGCATACAGCTCTACTTATTTTTTTTTTTAAAAAGGGCTGCCAGTGTCTGCAGTATTTGAGACAAAAAGCAACACCAATTAAGATGTCCTCAAAACCATTGGTGTCATGGACAGTTTGAATGGTTCAGTTAAAGAGTAATTGTGCCAATTGCTGGCTATGCACAAATATTGGGTAGAATAGTCAATTTCGGCCAATAACCACAAGTTGTACATCCACCACTGCTGCAACAAGTTCTGCAAGCATTTAAACTCTGGTTGTGTGGCTGATACCCGGTGGTGGCACTTTAAGTCTGAAGTTGTACCCATGCTTGTCTCCATTTTTTAAAACAACCTCCTTTCCTTGTCTTCATCATTCATTTTAAACACCCATAATTCGCGAAATCAAGGAGTTGGTAAAATTATCAGAAATCTCTGATGCTTGCAAATTTCTTATCTGCACAAGGCAACCAGCCATCTTTGTAAAGACCTATTTGTCTTCACATCACAGAATTGCTTGCATATACAAAAAAACAACTCCTGTGTTTGTATTTCGCTGTGGCATATCTCTGTCTTTTACACTTCGAAAAAGCACCCTTTTTCCTTGTTTTTAGGGATGAAGAAGCATACAACACATCCATTTAAGTGCCACCATTGGGGGCTGGCAACTAGTCCTTTCAAAGTCATCTCCAGCTTAGCTGTTTCTGCTGCTTCAGTGTAGCCAGCACAAACCCCAACTTCCCAATGATCAGAGTCTGGTACAATTAGCGATGCATCCCATGTACCCTTGCCAATATTTGAGGTACCAGCTGAAGCGATTGCCACTGTATCCATGGCAGAAGGAGGAGATATTCTAGAGTGCAGGTTTGGATTTGGGATCTCAGCAGTAGCTCAGGGGCAGCAAAGCCGTGAACAATTGCCCATGTTAGTGGAGCAGGACGTTCTCAGTTTAGCACACCCATTGAATTTCTCACCCCTTTCACTTATTTGGCCTCTGATTTAGATACTGGTAATTGTGGTGATAATGACCAGGACATAGATTACGTCCCCTCTTCTCATAAGAGAACACTGTGAGAAGATTGTATGTCTCTAGATACTGATAATGAGGCCAACACCAGCAGTGGCCCATGGGGAAGGTTGGAGGAACAAACACAGCATGGAAGGGCACGTACTACGACAACAACCCCTCCAGAGTTTGAATATAAAAAAAGACTACTACAAAGCACTAATTTTCTGTATGCTCACTGTGCAACATCTCAGAGATCGTAAGATTGTAAAGTGGCAGAGGTTTATGTCAATCAATGACCGCACCTACCAGACCACCAATGAATTCAAATTCGTTAACACCTCTTGTATATTTGTGCCTTGCAAAGGGACATTTTGTTCCCGTTTCTTCTGTATCTGCTCAACAGATAGTGAGGCCTTCTGTGAGTCCACAGGACATAGCTAAATTGCTGAATTTATTTCTACAGGATCAAGTGAAGTATCTTGCCACCTGCACTCATTGCAGGTACATTATGCCTGTGGGATGATAGGGACTGATCTGGCTTTGCAAGTGTGAGACAGGTGGGAAAGTCCACTTTAATATGGATATGTGGAATGGGGGCAAAGCATATTTTCATGGCTGTAACTGTACATTGGGTTTCCTTCATGTCTAGTCTTCTAGTGGAGAGCAAGGGACATCATCAGAGTAGCTGCATGATCTTAACCAAAAAAGCCATATGGAAGGTTTTGGTGGCTGAAGTAACACATCAGTTGATATCTGGGATAAAGAAGAGCAGGTTGTGGCAAAGTAGAAAACTCTTCAGCAACTAGGATTGGGATTTCTTGCAGAAGACAATGGCTTCAATGTCATTACTGTACTAAGCCTGATCTAATTGATGACTCAGCCTGTCTAAAAGAGCAACGGAACATAACATGGGCAAGTCAAACATTTTCCAACATGTGAGAGAGCTGAGACACGTATAAAGTGCCTGAAAGAAAACAGTGAGCATTTTTTGGCTTTATTAGTTGACTGCCATTTCAAGGTTAACGCTTCTGCATCACAGATGGTGTGCAGCAGGAAGATACAAATAGAAGAGAGAGTTGGAATTAGAGGTGGCAAGAAATTCCACCCGTAAATCAGAACTGGTGAAATTCTCCCAAAAATCTGTTCTGCCGACTGGGCAATTTCAATCTTTTTTACTAAACGTTTGTTTTTGTTTTTTTTTGCTGAACAAATTGTGTTTTTAGAAAATAAAGTAAAGAATGGAGGAGTGTGACAAGATCAGTCTCCTGTTCTTGTCAGGAGAGGGTGCACTCCCCTCTCCATTGGAAGAGGAGTCCCTTTAGGGGGGAACCCTATGTCCATCATATGCCGAATGGGGACAGCAGTAGCAAAGAGGGTCTCAAATCCTGCCCCCTAGCCATGTGTGAAGATGCATACATGCATTACCTCTGTGCATCACCCTATGCCTGTGACCCAAAATACCAGGCAAGTGTTCTTCTTTCTTTTCATGAAGAAAGAGGGCTCATAACAAAAAGAAATATCAGTGGCCAAGACTACAGTGATAGAAGCCCATGCCAAAGAGAGCGAATCTACATTGAAGGAATCAAAGGAGAGTGCACTGGTAGAGACCCCTAGGCATTGGGCATGCACAGAGAGAATAAGGTGGCAGCGCAGTGAGAATCTGGAACTCCTACGCAGCAACCCACTATGCCATGCACTGCACACCACCAACAGCCCAGCTGGAATGGGATACAATGTGGCCCAACTAGACTACCAGAGACAAGAACACCTTCAGCCCAATAAAGAACTTGCCTCAGGGTCGGTGAGGCCAGATCCCCCTTACACAAACTGGGGAAAATGTCAACTGCATTTTACAATGTGCTTCTGGACTGCACAGAGAAATGGGGTGGGGATTGAAGAGCCATACATACATTTGTTTGTGTTACAGGCAGACACATCTTTATATGCAACACTCCCTGGGTGAGAAATACAGAGCCAGACTGGCCAAGGGCAAGGAACCAATCCAGTGATAGCGAGGGGTATAAAACGACCAACAGGAAACACAAAGTGTGGTTTGTTCAGTTGATGTCAGTGGAGTGGTGATGGCGGATCAAGAGACCAGCAAGAGGAAGGACATTGAGAATAAGTGTGGATGTGACTTTTGGAGCAGGTGAGGCATCAGATAGTGAATGTGAGTGGCACTGGGTTGTGAGTGAGTGTGAAAGATTCAGAAGTGTATTTAGGAAGTGTAGTGCATGATTGTGAAACGGATGTGAGAGTGGAAAGGAGGGTGGTAAATTAATAGTGTTGAGAGAGGGGAGAGTAGTATTAGTAGTAGAAGTGTGAAGGAAGGGGGGAGGAGGAGTAGTAGTAGTAGTAGTAGTAGTAGTAGTGTGGAGAGAAGGGAGAGTAGTAGAAGTAGTGCTGAGAGATGGGAGGGTAGTGGTAGTAGTGTGCAGGGAATTGTAGTATATAGGAGGGATTAGGAGTGTAGATGTGAAATCATATGGTGGAAGCAAGGCCTAGATGGAGCAAGAGATTCTGCAGGAACCAGAGATCGAGCTATAGAGAGTCGACAGAATGGAGAAGGGTGAAATTGGAGACCTGGGAGTATTGAAAGGGCAACATTGGAAGAACAAGAGAAGAGAAGAGAAGGAGAATGTGGGTGCGAAAGAGAACAGAGTACATTGGT
Organism: Ambystoma mexicanum; assembly: GCF_040938575.1. Taxonomy (NCBI): domain Eukaryota; kingdom Metazoa; phylum Chordata; class Amphibia; order Caudata; family Ambystomatidae; genus Ambystoma; species Ambystoma mexicanum. The sequence goes on from NC_090931.1 coordinate 726,995,002, forward strand.
CCGAATTTCTGGATGGCACAATTCAATGCCATCTTAGACCACTAACCACTGATACAGTAGGGATAGGTAGGAATTCCTTGAGGGAGGATAGGCTGTTAGGGCTCTGACACTTTGGTGTGGAACCTCCAGAATAAGGATAAGCATAGACAATACGGTGAAGCATTCTGTATTTACTAGCCTGTGGAGAAAGTATGACTGTTTGGCACAATTAGATGAGAGAGAGAAAGAGAGGAATTGCCCTAGCACCCAACCAAAGATTAAAAATAAAAATCCTTGAATCCTCTTTGGGTCATGGAGTGTTTGTGACATCAGCTATAACAGAGATGAGTGGCCTTTTTTGTGTGAGGGCAGGGGTGGAGTAGGAATACCAAGAGACCAATAAGGTGAGTGCAGATGGTGGAGTAGTGTGCTGGAGTGGCTATGCTTGTATGAGAGGGTGAAAGTAAGTTATTGTGTGAAAGACAGAGAATTGGGTAGTGTGTAGCGTGGTACATGAGAGATTGGTTGTAGCGAGACTATAGAGAGGGAAGTTAGGAATAGTTGGTGATATAGGTTGTGTCGATGTATAGGCATGATGGTTTGGAGAGAGAGGGGGAGAAAGAGAGAGAGAAGAGGGAGAGGCAGGAAGTATAGTGGGAGAGAGGAAGGTTGGAGGAAGGAGGGAGTTCAAGGGGAGAGATGGGTTGGAGAGTGAGGAAGGAGAGAGCGTGAGCGAGATAAGTTTGGGGCACAAAAAGATATATAGACAAACGAGGGTGAGAGAGTGAGGTAAGATCAGGACATGGAGAGAGAGAGAGGCAAGAACAGGGAGTGAAGTACAAGGAAAGAGGATGAGATAAGTAGAAGAGTGGAGAAAGAAGTAGTGGGACAGATCAGTGACATAAGCAGGAGGAGTGTGGCAATGTAGCGAAAGAGAGAGGTAGTAAGAAGAGGAGAGAGGGTTACTAATAGAAAGTGGGTGCGAGTGCAAGAGATAGATAGAAAATTGTGAGAGAGAGATCTGTGGAGTCTGACACTGAGAGGGAAGAGTCAAAAACCAGACGAGTCTTGAGGTGATTATGGAGGTCCCAAAGGGCGATAGCTAGAGAAGTCCACAACCTTTAGACTTTCGACCCCACCCACGAAAGCTAGAGAAAGCCGAGGGCAGTATGGGTTACCTGTCCATGGTTTCTTAAGCCATATGGAGAATTAAGGACTTCTGGATTAGGGTTGTTGGAGCCCACAAGAAGGCTGAGGAAACCAGCAGGGACCACCATAGCTTGGCTGCCCCTAGATGTTTGCGACACTTATCATGATTGTATGCAAATAACCTCTTCAAAATCTTATTAATTTATCTTTGGATTCGTAAACGTGTCTGTGACTTGTAAAGTATGAGTTTCTGGTTTGCACTAGGAAATCAAGTGCACAGAAAATACTGCATGCTTGAACTCAGGCCCTGACTTCCTAAAGCAAACTGAGAACATTAGACAAACAAGACATAATACATCCTTAATACTGAAGCTGCAACTACTCCTCTATCATCTAACAGAGCCATGTGACATAGTGTTACCAAAACACAGGAGTTGGAAAGTTATTGTTCAACAAGACAGTCGGAAAGCAAATAGGAATAGGGCCATTGGTTTACAAGTAAAACATAAACTTGGAAGGCAAGTGTATCCAGAGAATGACTGGCCGAGATCTTGCTGGATAGTGTGGAGTAATTTATGAACAAGTCAAGACCCGGGTAGTGCAGGAGGGTATAATTAATCACTTACAAACAGGCTTTCAGCCAGCAATAAGCACCATTGATTAAGTATTTCACTTATATTTAACTATACAGAAATACGCAGTTCTGAGAAACAAGAAGCCTTACAACGTGTTCATTGACCTCAATACTGCTTTTGATGGTTGAGCACAGGGCCAACTGCAGTGTGTTCTGGCCAGTAGGGGGGGCCCAGGGAACATTCTGTAAATCATTGAACAACATTACTACTCTCTGAGTAGTATGAGGACAAGTCCCAAGTAGCAAAAACGTATAAGAGTACAGCTGAATTTCCTCAGAGAAAACCAAAGATGCCGTAGAAGTGCGAGCGGTAAGTAGAGCAAGAGCTTGCCAAGAATGCACCCTGCCGATAGAGGAAGCAGCGGGGGAAAACAATGACGAACGAAATGCCAGCCACAGCAGGAGGAAAGGAGGCAAAAGAACAGGGAAGAATGGGAGATGGTGAACAGGCAGGAAAATGCAAGGGGGAGGGAGGAAGTGAATCTGCCTGGAACACAATCAAAGGATAAAAAGGATAGCACACGCTGAGCGTAAACCATGTCTTACCTGAAACCGAATGCACTGGGATGCAATGTCACGTTCGAGGGAAAGCCGGCGTTGATAAGGATGGCAGCGGCCATCTTGAAAAAGACTAGACCGATTTGTCTAATGCGTAGGAAACATGGTGGAATATTATGGTGGTTCAAGTGCCAACGCTTCCACATGCTCCATGGAGACGGATTGATAACAGTATGTCCCCTTCTGTACCATGTACTGCCAGGTTTCCCTGGGCGTACGCGATGGAACTGCTGCAATAGACGTGGGACATGAATGTACGACCTAGGTTCTCACGAGTCTTCTTAATCAGGGTATTCCTCCCAATGAACCAGATACTGAAGTCTTCCTTTGAAGTATCCGGAATTTCATATTTGGGATACTTCGTACTTTGTGGATTCGGGATCCAGTGTTGGTAAAAAAATCCTTCTTTTTACATCCATGGGTATCTGGTATGCATGGGCGCAACAAGGAAGCATGAAACATTAGGTGCAGCCTTTTCAGAGAGGAAGGGAGTTTCAACCATAACGCTACAGGATACATTTTGGTCAGTATTTCGTAAGGCCCGATGTAACTAGGTGAAAACTTGGATGGGTGAACCCATCTGGGTAGGTATTTGGTGGCAAACTAAACTTTGGAACCTACTTCTCAGTCTGGGTTCGGACTTCTGTGCTTGTCAGATTGAGTCTTGTATTCTTGTTTCCTTTTAGCCAGGAGAGTGATGGTATCTTGGTGCGCTTTGGATAAGTCCCTTAGAAGATTATCAGTTGTTGGTATATTTGTAGTTGGGAATACCAGAAGCGGTAGAAATTGGGGATGGTAGCCGTACGTACAGAAGAACGGGCACATGCCAATGTTGGTATGGATTGCTTTATTGTAGGCACATTCAGGTGTCTGCAAAACATCTACCAAATTGTCTTGTTTATCATTGGAAAAGCATCTCAAGTACTGCTCCATTGTGGTGTTAAGTTTTTTTGTCTGCCCATTTGACTGCAGATGGTAACCCTATCAGAGGGCTCGTTCGATGCCTAGTAGGTAACACAATAACTTCCAGAACTTGGAGGTAAATTGGGTCCCTCGGTCAGATATCACTGCTTCTGGTAAACTGTGTAGATGAAATATTTAGTGAAGAAATTTGTTGGCTGTTTCGGAGGAAGAGGGTACACCTGGTAGAAGAATAAAATGTGCCAATTTAGAAAAGGAATCAACCACCACCAGTATAGCTGTTAGACCTCTAGAGGGAGGAAGTTCAACCACAAAATCTGTGGAAATGTGGCTCCCCGGTCTAGTAGGAAGTGCTCTTTGTTCCAATAGGCCAATCGGTTTACCCATTAGGTATTTGCTTTGACAACATACCGGGCAAGATTTCACGTATTCTTTGGTATTCAGGCACATTGATGACCAACAAAAGGAACATCGAAGGAGATCCGAAGTAGCGTTGTAACCTTTGTGTCCTGCAGCTGGACCTTCTTGACACCATGACATTGCTCTGTGTTGGAGAGACTCCTTGGAGAGGACTAATCGATCCTGATGGAACAGAAGTCCGCCTTTGCTTGTCAAAGCTTGAAAGTAAGGTTGCTGTTCAACAAGATGTGTGGAATTCCTAACCTCCTGAAGAAAGGAAGTGATAACAGATAGAAATGTGTTTCTTTAAAAAAGAGATTCTGTCCTGGTGCTTGAGGGCGATTCACCTGACCATTTCCTTGAGAGACTATCAGCTACTATGTTTTCGGATACTGGGATGTAGGTGATCTTGAAATCAAATTGCGCAAAGAAGAATGCCCAGCGGGCTTGTCTGGTATTAAGACATTCCATTTGCAAAAGGACTCGCAAGTTCCTATGGTCAGTGCGGATCTCGAATGGTTGAACAGCTCCTTGTAAAAGGTGATGCCACTCCAAGCAGGCTTTCTTCATCACCATGAGTTCCTTCTCTATAACAGAATAATTCAATGAGTTAGGAGCAAAGGTCTTAGAAAGGTACGCTATGGGGTGTTCTTGTCTGTCTACAGACTGTTTGAGGATTGCTCCTAAAGCTCCTGCCGAAGCATCTGTTTCCATGATGAATTTCAGCTTTTGGTTCGGTTGCCTTAGTATAGGGGCTGAGCAAAACAAGCGTTTAAGATGACTGAATGCCTCTTCAGCTTCGGATCCGCACTGGAATCGAACATGTCTCTTGAGTAGACTTGTAATGAGTAGGACAATACCGGAAATGTTTGGGATAAATCTCCTATAGAAATATTCCAGCCCTAAGAAACGTTGTACCTCTTTTACTGAGCTAGGAGTTGGCCAGTCCAAGACAGCTGACACTTTGCGTGGATCCATTGCTATGCCATAGTCTGATGGGACAAAACCCAAATAGGGAATGGTAGTGACGTCAAATAGACACTTTTCTGGTTTAACCAATAGTTGCTTCTTTGCCAGCCTGTCCATTACTGTCTTGACGTGTAAGTGGTGAAAATCTTTTGTCTGTGAAAAAATGAGGATATCACCTAAATAAATGATAACAGATTGAAACAAAAGGTCAGAAAACAAATGGTACATAAATCTCTAGAAGACTGAGGTTGTGTTTACCAATCCAAAGGGCATAACTCGATACTCAAAGTGGCCGTAAAAGCAGTCTTCAACTCATCTCCATGTCAAATTCATAGAAGATGGTACGCTCCTCAGAGGGTGAGTTTACTAAAGATGACTGATCCTTCGACTGCTTCTAGGATCTCCTTACTGTGTGGCATGGGATATCTGTCCTTTACCGTGATGCAGTTATGGCCTCGATAATCGATACAGGGCCTGAGTTCCTGAGTATCTTTTTTAGAGATAAAGAAAAATGAGGTCCCTGATGGAGATTTTGAAGGACGGATGAGACTGTTTTGGAGGTTGCATTATAGGTATTTTTTAAGTGCTGTCTTCTCTGGGATGTTTAAAGGAATCATGCACCCAAAAGGAACCATTGTTCCCAGCATCAAGTCCAGTGCGCAATCCTCTGGACAATGAGGGGGTAGTTCCTTGGGTATCTTATCCAAGAAGACTTTCTCCTACCCTTGATATTGCACCGCTATGCAGTGGATTCCTGTTGTGAGGCTCTCTGACACAATACACCCAACAATGGCACCATCTCCGATAGAATGAGAAAAACAATGAGATGCACAATAAGCTGAATCGAACCGTACTGTGTTTTTGCTCTGATTGATGTGGTGGTTGTGTTTCCTCAACCAGGGAATGCCCAACATTATCAGAAAGTGGGCTGCTCTTAAATCGAACTGTAAAGATTCCTTATGGTCTGAGATGCTGACCTTGAGAGGCTTGGGTGAATGCGTGATAGGACCTCAGATAAGAGGGGTACCATCAACTCCTGCCACAGATTGATTTACAGTTCTTTCCTGTTGTGGTATGTGATGTTTTTCTGCCCAAATTGTGTCCATGAAGTTCCCGGCCGCTCTGCAATCCACTAATGCCAATGCTTCTGTCTTGCTTTCCGGTAGCTGCAATATCGCTCTGACAGCCAGGAGACGAGAATCCTCTGTGTTAAGAACACCAGAATGAGATACAAACAAGGGACCTTGCATGCTTCCCCAACCTGTGATCCCTTCTAAGGTCGGGGTCTTTTGTTTCCCGATCGGCGTTGAGGGATTTCTGTGCAGTCGTTGAGGGTATGACAGCTAGACCCACAATACATACACAGGCCCATCTCCATTCTCTGCCTCCTTTCGGAAGACAACGGTCCTCTGGCAGCTCCAATCTGAATTGATTCTTTCGTGGAGTCACTAGTTTTAGGAAGCGTCTCCGTAGGGTTGAGCGGAAGCTGGGTTTTGAGAGGGTGTCTCTTTCGTTCTGCCTTTCACTCGGAGAGTCGGTAGTCTATCTGTAGGACCAAAGCAATGATGTCCGATAGGGTAGCAGGTTGAGCTGTACAAGCCAGTCCATCCTTAAGTTCATCATTGAGTCCTCTTCTGAAGACAGTAAATTGGGCCTCCTCTGGCCAACCCGCTTCAGTGGCGAGGCACTGAAAGTTGGAGACATACATCATAAGATCTGAAGATCCTTGTCGAATGTCGAGGAGTGTCTCTTGAGCTGAGCTGACTATTCAGACCTTCCAAAGGTCTGCTTGAGAAGACCCACAAAGGCGCTATAATCGCAAAGAATGGGACTTGCGGTGGTTACCATAGGAATGGCCCAGTCAAGAGCATTGCCGAACATGTTGGTGATCATGAATCCGACCTTTGCCTGGTCTGGAGAAGAGGTAGCAGGGCGGAAGGTGAAGTTCACTACACACACGTCAATACATTTTTTTAGCTTTTGAGGTGATCCGTCGTATTTGTCAACCGCAAGTCCCATAGGTGGTAGGTCTGTCACCCTCTCATCTCTGGCTGAGACCATCTGTCTGGGAACTGCATTTTACGATTTTAGGGTCTGTACCTCCACTGAAGCTCCTGCACTGCATTTATAAGCTTCTGGACCTGTTCTGCCATAACCATGTTGATGTTAGTCACCGGGCATTGCAAACTGTCCTCAAAAGGGGTACTATCCTACCGGAGTCTTCACTGGAGTGATCCTCTGATTGAAGGTCCGGTGCAGTTGACGATCCTTTCTTGTGAGACTACTTGTGGTCCTCGTAGAGGTGTGGTCTACCTCAAGAGAAGCCACTATGCCTGTGAGTATGGTATTTCAGGCAAGAGACCTCTTCCCGAGATTAACCTTGATTCAAAGGGAAAAAACCTTATCAGGCTGAAAAAACCCTCCTGAGTGGTCCGATGCCGGTGGAATCCTTTAGCCTCTCTGAGAAGTATGAGGACAAGTCCCAAGTACCGAATCTGTAGAAGAGTACAGCTGAATTTCCTCAGAGAAAGCCAAAGGTGCAGTGGAAGTGCAAGCGGTAAGTAGAGCAAGAGCTCGCCAAGAAAGCACCCTGCCGATAGAGGAAGCAGCGGGGGAAAACAATGACAAACACAATGTCAGCCACAGAAGGAGTAAAGGAGGCGAAAAAACAGGGAAGAACGGGAGATAGTGAACAGGCAGGAAAATGCAATGAGGAGGGAGGTAGTGAAGCTGCCTGGAACACAAGCAAAGGAGACAAAGGATAGCACACTCTGAGCGGGAACAGTGTCTTACCTGAAACTGAATGCACTGGGATGCAACACCACGACCAAGGGAAAGCGGGTGTTGATAAGGATGGCCGCAGCCATCTTGAAAAAGACTAGACAGATCTGTCTAATGTGGAGGAAACGTGGTGGAACATTAATGGCGGTTCAAGCGCCAACACTTCCACACGCTCCATGGAGACGGATTGATGACACATTCACAGTGTTTTCATCAACAACCCAATAAAGCCCAGGCAGCCATAGCAACCTCAAGTTAGGAGATCTGGTACTGCACATGAGGCTAGGGATAGGGAAGGGGGTTCCACCAAATATCTCCATTCTGGCATGCATCACACAGCAGGTTGTGATCCCATAAATCATCAGATAAGGTCTATACACCCACCATGTAGCCAGACCATTTATACAAATCGGTAATTCCCTTTGCCAGGAAGGTCAAAGGATATACATCCATATTTATTCTATTGTCTTAAAGATAAGAGTTACTGCCATTTCTGTGATTTGTCATGAGTAAGAAAATGAATTGAGTTTAAGTTATCTTGCCATTTACTGAGAAGTCTTTGCTCTATAATCTGGTCAAGAAAATGCTGATTTTATTGTGACTGTATTTTATTGTTTTTTATGATCAATATGTTAATGATTTGTTGATATGTTCTTAAAATATTTCAAAGCTATATTTTTCTGATGAAATCATTTTTGTAAAGGTTTAAACAAACCAAAAACAAACAAATAAATACATAAATAAATAAACAAATCAATAAATCCATATCAAATTTCGGTTGATACAACACAGAATAAAGTAGCAAAGACACATCATACAATTTTTGTTTTGTTTTTAACAAAAAACATATAAATATGTGTTAGGACTCTTTGCTAATGTGTAGCATAAATTAATACATGGTTTTTATAGTGATTTCATTTGTGAATATTATACAGAAAACTATCATAGTCAAGATACTGTGCAATTACACTGACACTTCTTAGTTTATTGGGAATGAGTCATATCCGCGTGGTCAGCATTTTGGCAACAAAAATACTGCAGTGGGTGAGCCCCATAGCACAGTGTTTGCTAGGTCAGCAATGTGAGCAGCCCGGGATGTCGGCAGCAGGAGTAGCTTTGTGGTTGTGGATGGTAGAAGGTCAACCATGCAAATATAGGGTACAAGGGTACAAGATGCAAGAACAGTGGGTGGAGGGTGAATATGGAGCTTCAAGAGGTGCTTAGAGATGGGGCTTCGGCCACGAACAGTGTGGGGTGTGGTCTTGCACAGAGGACAAGTCATGGTTACTCAGAGCATAGGGTGTGGTCTTACACAGAGCATATGAAGTAAGTTTGTAAAGGCCCAAGGCAGACCACAAGGAAACTGCATGGGAGAACAGTGGGTGCATGTACAAGTATGTAGCTCAAATGACCCCAAACTTGATTTGCGTGCAATTCATTTGATTTGATAAAGAGCACATAAATACTCGTATTCTTACTTGGTAAATAACTGAAACACATATTAGGCTGATGTGTATTGTCTAGATCTTTAAATATGCATATTTAAATATATTTCTCACATTCGGAAAAGTTGTCCCAAACAATGGAACTGAACTCTTGCAGGGAAAAACTCTGCAGGGGAAATGTTATCGCTCTGTTAAAGATTGTGGTTATAAGTGAAATCTTCCCTTAAGTTATGGGAGATTGTATAAACCCACAACAGATGTCCATATTGGAGCCGTCAGTCCTTAATAAGAGGAACCTGATAACCATTAGACATTGAAGATACTCTCCTGTGAAGAGAAGGGATAGACAAGGCATGAATCTGGGGGTAGTAGCTTGAAATACCAAGCAGAAGGGTCTATTCGCTCGTTAAAAAATGTGCAGAATTGCCCTGCTGATGGTGCCAGCCTAGCTATAAGTGGTTCCACAATAGCGATTACATCAGGGTTTCTGAGGTGGTGTTGCGACGTGCTGTTGTTCCATGTTATGAGATCAGGGATAATAATGTCCGTGCTCGACTGATGGCAGCTTCCAGGGCGCCATTTTACGATGCCTATTTTAAAAATCATATGCACCTTCAATTTTAGGTAAATCATGGCCACCTTTAAGTGTTAATTATAGAGTACACATGTTTTTCAGATATATTCTACCATAGTACTTAGACTGTGGCCAACAGAGGACATCACACTACAGCGACTTTCGCAAGGGAAGGCTGCCAACTCTAGGTAGGCATCCCTTGTTTTGATGTAATTTTTCCTATCCACACTCAACATTTATTTTGGACCAAAGAGCACCATAGGTGGATGCTTCCATCGAGCGACGGGTGACCCTAACCTGGAATGCCTCTTCCCCACAAGGAACATTAGAAGTTTGCACTTCAGTGAATAAGAAAAAGTTTATCTACCATCTTCCCAAAGAGTTCCCATTATTTGTAGGCTAACCAATCGCTATTTCTTTAGACACATTTATAGAATTTGGAAAGTCATATCTTGAAGTACAACTAGAATCTCAAGAAATAAACACTGATCCTGATGAAGGGATCGATATCTCGGAATACGTTGAGCTAATTATTTCTAATTATTTATGTAATTAACACTATGGATTGTGAATTTTGATTAATGCTTGATTCAGCTCTCACATTAAACAACTGATTTTGAACAGTGCAATTTTGAAATGTTTACTGCATCAACAGAACTAATTTCAATTAAGCTACTACTTATTGTTTCTAAGTGTTGACTGAGATATTTCTCAGTATTATAGTTGTGCATGGGACAGGAGTGTCCATCCATTTTGGACACTACTTTTTCTTTTGCACATTTAAGTGTTACCACCAATGGGCGAGGCACCAGACAATCAGGTGGCCAGGAACATATGCTGAATCTGTCAATAACCTCTAGAATTCCATTCCATCCATCTTTGCTGCTCTCATGGGTCAGCCATGTCTTTGCTTGGTCAGTACTCCACTGCGACCTCCACCTTTCCATGCCAGAAATGCGCAAGTTTACCACCCCTAACCCTGAATTTCCTAGTTGTACACATCCTTAACGTTTGCTTGTGTTTCAACCCACTCTCAGCACTGACATGGAAATTGTAAAGATACTTCTTCCCTACGTTATTTCCAGTACCATGCACCTAGTGTGTAGTTTTTTTTAATTTTTTTCAAATGGGAAATTGGAGCATGCGTTTTCTTGGATGGATGATTTCCCATAAAAGTAAATGCCATTTGCACCCTGAATGTTTGCCTTGTCGCTAACCTCATTGTTCATTGGATTTGCATATCTGTACATGGTGATGAAGGTCACGAGCCCTCGCATCAACACTTGATGCACTCGGACTGCCAGGCTTGGACTATTGGGCCATTAGCGGCCCCATCCATCACTGAACCAGAGGATTCATTCAATATGCACTTTTAATGTACTCAAACTCCTTTCTAAATTCAAAAAACATTCTTTTTTTTATAGATATTATGAACTTTTAGATGCTGTATACGTTGGGTATTATTAACCATTTCCCACACTGAAAACCGAACACATGTGTATTTTTTATGTCATGATATTGTGATTTTTACTATTGATTATTAATGGAATATCGCAAGCGAACTCTTTAATTTTGAATGTACGGGATAGCATTTCTGATCAGCGTCAAGATGGGAACAGTATAGATTAAGAGAGAAAGTCCTGGAACATGATTCTGGTTGGGTTTTGCGTTTTTAGAAGCAACTGAAGAACAGGTGACTGTAGCTGTATCTGGCTGGTCTTGGCTCCCAGAGGTTGTACAGTGGAGGACCCAGTACAATTTCCAACCCTCCATTTAAACAAGCAGCTGAAATCAAAATCCGTAAACCAGGATGAAGATTGGAAATGTTTAAGAGAACTTAACACCATTTTATCACAAGAACCTTTGTTGACATCTGAATGCTATTAAGATTTATGTTTTACCTTCTTACAGAAAGACTAAGAAGGGGACAAAATGTTGGCCAGAAGGTAAACACAACTTAGCTGTAAAAGTAGTAGAGATTGCCTTCAAGAGAGATCATTTGTTGCGAGCTCAAACAGCCATGTTTGTTTCAAAAGATAAGTCAAGATGGCGGATTATTAATGTATATAAAGACCTACCAAAGCGTTTGGTCACATTTTCATGAGAACACTAAACTAAATTCTGGCAAAATATGTTGCATGCTTCGGATTGGCTAATGGGATGGGAAGACTTTAAAGGTATTGCCATGTCTGGCATCATCTTGGCTTTGACCCGTCCTTTTGGGACAGGTGTGAAGATTCCTGCTTGATCCCTGGTCTGTGGACTGCCTGTCAGCCGTCTGCGTGAGGCGGCACAGGTCTGAGGATTATCCCAGGATGTTGCACAGCACCCGTAGCAGTTATTAGCTTCTTCCACATTTGTATTCAGTTCTGTGACTCAGAGTCCCATGCATCTTCATATCTCTGCAGCCCCACTCGTGGAACTGGTTATAGTTGGTCCTAAGTATTCTGGTAGATGATATTCCATCATAAAGTGCAGTCTTAATGATCTCCTTAACATGGCCCTCCGGGTCCTTTTTCTGGTTACGGACTGCAATTTCCAGATCTGCAGTAGGGAAAACTCTTACCCTATATCGGGAGCACTTCACATTTCACTGTGCCTAGACTGAGGGTCATCTTGGGGATACGGACGACTCCTACCCATGCAGACAAGCGAGCCGGAAGGATCCCTCTGCAATCACCCCCTGCCCCTGAGAGAGACATCTGGTAGCAGCTGTGCCCTCCCAGTCCTTGGTGGTACGCCCCTGCATAAACGAATGAGAAGATCCGACAACTCACCACACTGAAGACATGCTCATTATCTGTTTATTTGCTATTGTCATTATTGTTGTCTTAATGTTTCTGTACAAATGGACACATTTTGATGCTTCGAAGTTTGTTACCTCTGGGCAACCTCTGGTATCGCTCTGGGATACCCTCCAGACCATTGTTCTTCACCTGCCAACCCATTACAAAATTGGTAAGACCATATGGAAATCAGGCTTGGCCCCACCCCGAAAGCCACAACATCTCATGCGACTAGAAAACAAGTAGTTGTCACTGTAGCTGTCGAATTGCATCTGTGTACTGTCTCCCAAAACATAGGACGTATGGCATCCCCGAGGGAACAGCTATTGATGTTTAATTGGTCAAACACTATTCGTTAAAGAGCCACTACACTTCTAGGCTGTCTCATGTTACCTCTCACAATACAGAAGTTGGCAGCAAAGGGTAAGTGAAGGAAGGCAACAAATCCCAGAACTATTTCTGTCTGCAAAAACAAATATTCCCAATGGAGATTAATAGAAACATAAAAACAACTGTCTTCTGCTGATGGAGGGAAAAGTCACAGTCATATGATATGGATTCATTCTGCTGGTTGCCTTCTGTGTCCACACTTGAACACGTGCAACACCTGAAGCCCTCTGTCTCCCACGGGGAGGGGTTGACGCATCAAAATGGATGCCAACTCGAGGAACCATCTTTTTTTTAATGATGGGATTGTGTTTTACAGCGTGAAGGGGTTCGAGAGCTGTCTTAGGGGTGAAGGGTTATGGGCGTTTTTCAGCATTAGGCTTTTTCGTTTAGAGACCGCCAGCCGCCACGTGGGGAAGGAATGTGGAAAGGGGCCTTTTCAGCATCTGCAGACCTAGAACATCAACCGTCACAAGACAATTAAGAAAGAGCCTGCACAGCAGGGATACGAAGTGCACCACGTGTTCTAATGCAAACTGAATATGAAGAGCAACATATAATTCAGATGTTCGAATTGGAAGTTGGGCCATGGGACCCATAATATGTTCTCTTCAATACATCCACTTATTATAAAAATGAAATATTCAAACACTGTAATATGACACAGATTCAGTGATTAAATCAAACTTTCCCAGACAAGTGGTTTAATTCAACGTTTGTCAGCTGAGCTACCAAAGGACGACAACATTTACAATAACAATGGAAGCAATTAACATTCATATAACGTTTTTCATCCCAGCAAGATAACATGCAGTGTAATTACTGTGCACGCTGGCAAAGTGGTGCTTTGCGCACCTCATTTGACCTTTATGCAGAACAGTTTTTTTTTTCAATACTCACATAATTGCTTCATTACTCAAGTAGGTAAAATATGTTATGTTTGGAGATGAAATACATTTATATAATCATTTCATCAATAATGTCGCAACTTGTGTATATCATGTTTTATTTCAATTTAAATTATAGTATGGCATTCTGAAGGTGTGTTATAAAATGTAAAGAAGAACAATGGATGATTGAAGTCTCTGTAGCAGAGAAAGATGTTCTTCTGATCATAAGTGGATAATTATTCAGCAAAATGTTAAGTTGGGTAGCCCAATGAAGCTATGATGTTGATAGCTCAGGGCCAGTATGTATTCTCTCAAACCTGTGATCCAATCAAACTTATCTAGATCTATGTTGCACAAGGGCCCGCAACAAAGGCCAATGTGTGCTTGTTTTGTAGGTCTTTGTGATGGCTTAGTGCACAATGTAGATTACAATTTTGTGTTGCAAAATGTTGCTTAAAAAGCAGTATATTTCATGGTTTTCCCCCTGATTTGAATCGAAATAATATTCAGTCTTTCACAACAAGGCACATATAGAATTTGCAAACCTATGTCCTCCACCTCATCTTCCTCAACCAATACTGTAACCACATAGTCTACTTCTGTGGGACACAAAATCCCTACTTTGCAAGCGATAAAAGAGGCTGTTGATCCATATCTTTTGAAGACAACAGTACTCTATATATACTGGAACACACCACTCTGCAGGGGGGAGTAGTTTCAAAGTGCTTTTGAAGCTGTAATCAAGGAGCGTGAGAAACACTGTCCCTACCTTAGATGTAACACACACGCAACATCTTCCCCTGTCCACCTGCCCTTCCATATTAGTAGTTGGTGCCTCTTTCCTCATTTCCCACCCCACCTTACTTTCTGACCTCTGCTGCAAAAAAACATTAAAAAAAGGTTCCTTTAGGAACCACCTTTCACAGTTAAAAATGGAACTGAAAAAAAATCTACTTAACATTCTCAATAAAGTAGATAGACTCAATAAGATTCTTCAACATTGCCATTAGCATTTTGTGTTATGCTAATGGTAATAATGTGTCATTAATCCCCCATTCCAGGGACTGGAGCAGAGGATAACAGGCCAGCAGCCAAGTTATCGAGCGAAGGGAAGGTGTGTAACAAGGGCTCTCTGCCGTTATCCCCGTTCCAGCCACTGCAACAGGGGATGAAGGCCATAAGTACCCCGTGTTGCCAAAACGGTAACCCGGGGTGCTAAAAAAGAAAAGGATTTTCCTTCCAGCAGCGGGACGCGCATGGCGTCTTGCTATAAGACGGAAAATCCTTTTCTAAGATGGCTGCCATGGAAAGAGCGTAGCCCCTCTTTCCTCTTCATGACTGCCTGCAAAAGGCGAAGAGAAGGAGTGAATGCGGCAGTGACACCCGCTGCCGCAAAAATAAGGTAAGGTAAACAGGGGCATGGGTTCAAGCCCGCGTTCCTAATCACCTAATAGGCTGGCTCCCCCGTCCAGGGTGCAAATGAACAAATGTATACTAGAGAAAAATATAAAAGGACAGAAAAAATGTTCTGTCACAAATACTATTCTCTAGTATACAATAGGGACCTTAATCAATGAACCTTTATATCTATACGGGGTCTCCACAGTCCCTTTCCAGGCCATGGATGATTAAAAGACCTGGATGGCACGTGCACATCATCGCACAGGGTAGCCCTTCAACCCTTTTTATTTTTATATTTGTAACACTCCCTCAATGCCTGCTTTCAGTCTCATATCCATCCACCAATCACATCCAAAAACTGCACATATAACCCTATGGCAATACTAAGCTTCCACACACCAACTGCCACTTAACAATTTTCTACAAATGTTTTGCATCAGCATTTCCCTTACTTACACAAAAATATTGCACACAATGCACCTATAAATGCACATATGTGTTGTGCAGTGAGAGGAGTGCATAAATAGAATGGGCAAGTGCTTGTGAGAACCCAGGAGGGAAATGCACAGGGATTCTAAGGTGGGACGCCACTGGCTAACTACTAGAGCAGAGGAGTCCCAAGGCTGTGATGTATCTTAATCATAAGATCCCTTTAACAATGTTTTTTTCTGTCAGTGTAATCATGTTTTATATGTCAAAATGTTTCATGGTGTTAGGACTTTTTTATGTTATTAATCATTCCTCTTTTCATATATATGAAAGAACTATGAACCTCCCTCACGAAACATATTTTTTGCAACACATACTTATGTCTGTTCTTATCAGCAGCGCATGCCGGGGATGGAAATGATTGTTCAATTGCCTACATCATAAGGCTCCACCATGACTCCAGCAAAACCAAACCACCCCTATTATTCATTGCACCTACCCTGCATCCTAGCTCAGTGTTCACTATACCCTAATAATGTAGCCAATGGGTAGTGCTAATAGCTTCCAGCCATGGGCAGCATCCAAATCCATGAGGCATAGACTTTAGCCATATTATTATGAACAAAAATGGTGTCAGGAGAACAAGAGAGACTGAAGAAGGTGGACAGACAATTATAAGCTTAAATCGGTATATTCATTTTATTAAGATTTGTCTAAAAAACACTTAAACACATATTAATTCAATTAATTCTAAAAGACATTTTGCTAATCATACAACCATACATACACACTCTAATGCAATATTTGAATAGACTATTGGTGCCTAACAATATCATTCTTCTTTACAAAAAAGCTTCCCATTTGTTTAATAGTTTCGACTTCGACAATGTGTGCGTGTCTTCATCAGGATTGGATGAACAGTAGCAACATTCTGCGAGACCCATTAGGTTCGCCTAGTGACTTGTATCCCAGTAGCTTCTAGTATAAGTCTAGTAAGATTAGATTTTCACGAAAAGCGAAATCTAAAATGATCCGTTCACAGCACAGGTCAGAAACACTTCTTGCGCCAGCAGAATGAACGAAAGATAACTCTTCTCAAAGTTTTCAAGGAAAACCGCCATCTCTTTAATGCGAAAAGCCTTTCACCTTCGTTATAGTAACGCTATCCAAAATGGAATAGCACTTGTCTCCCTTCTATTCCGCAGCATAATTTATACGCTCACGGTCACGAAATGGATGAATCTTATTTACAGCAGTAGTAACTCGCAGTCTAGTACCGTGTGCCTCTGAAGAGCGGAAGGACAGGTAGCCATGCCACATTCCCCAATAAGCAAATCAGAGTACACATTTGCGTTTGCCAAGAGCCAGGCCCACTTTTCACACAACAAATGTATATCACTAGTTTTTCTAGTTACATTAGTAAACTTTTAGAAAAATAAAGCACAAGACATATTTCCAAAAACATGCTTTCAGGTTCTAAAACACAGCACATGTTTGCAAAACCATACTTTCAAGTTCTTGCTAACCCACCTCGTGCATATTTCTGCAAACCCATACAGCACATCACCTGTACCCACAAGCAGATTTTTTCCCCCATTCAACACAATCCCAATTTTAAAAAACCTTACCACATAGCCAGTCCCCAATAGCCATGCCCATTTAAACCCCATTGCAGGTCCCTCGTGGTCATGGCAAGTAGCCAGATTGTTCAAGTCATGGCCTTTCAACGTGCCCTGTACAATCTGCCTACTGCCCATGGCCACAGGCTATAAATCAGTCACCAAAGGTATATCACTATTCTTTGTCACTTTTCGGAAAATAAAACCAAACACATTCACAAAACCATGCATTCAGGTCCTGACCAATGCTCCTTACACGAGTTTGCTGCAATTCTGACCATGTTTCAAAAGTTTAAAAATCTTCATACATACAATAGTCATATAACGTAGTCACCACTTGGCAACATCCATTCAGACTTTACACAAACTTTCAAAGTTGGGTCTATAATCTTTTTGAAAACATTTGTCCACATTCGGCAAATGGCAACAAAGTCATAAACCATCTAAAAATGTTCAGACCCTCCTCTAATTTTGCCCCTCTAATTTTGCCCCTCTTGAAAAAATCCCACCAAACTTTGAAAAAACATTCAAAGCTAGGTCTAGAATCTTTTTGCAAACTGATATACAGATTCATGAAATGGCACCACATTTGTAAGCCTCTAAGATATATAGGACCACCCCCTATAATTTTGTTCCCTCTGGACAAAACAGCACCACAGGCCTAGAATGAAATTCCCAAATGGCATGCAGTTTCATTGAGTGGTGCCAAAGTTATCCGCCATCCAAAAACTGATTTTCACCAACCCTGTAATGCACAAATAAGCATAGATGTCGGAAATCGGAGAAGAAACCCAACCGTTTTTTGGCTTTTTATGGCCATTTTCCATCCTCATCATTACTCATCTCTCCAGAGATTATTTCATTAGTTTGAAAAGTGCAATGTTGTGTTTTTCAATGTTTTCATCGCAATGTTCATGGACACCGGCAGCTGTCCTTGGATCCAACATGGAGGGTGTTTCCAAAAATCTGACGCACCTCATGCTTTTTACCATCCAATCAGTAGGCATGTTTGATATCCGTGGACCTCACCCCTCCCTCTGGACCAATCGGAGGCATGTCCACGAGCTAAACAGGGAAGTGTAACTGCAGACCGAACCCAGCTATCACTAATTCAATTTTTACTACTTTTTCGTCATTTAAAAAAATAAATACACCATTGATTTACATCAAATTTACAAAAGCATGCTTTCGGGACCACTCCTGCCACAAATTTGGTGAACATCTGTCTTAAGGGTTTGGACTGTAGGCGTAAGCAACATTTTTTTTCCATTGTGTCTATGGGAAAAACAAAACATTTTGGGACCCCGCCCCTATAACTTTGCCTCCCCACAAAAAACCTCACCAAACTTAGAAGTATCAATCCGATGGGGCCTTATACTTTTTATGCAAAGTTTTGTGGTGATTCGTCCATGTGGGCAAAGTTAAAAGCCACCCAAAATGTGCTCTTCTTATGTGTTGTGCAACTTAACCTTAACTACAGGGCCGCTACCACAGGCCCTGTAATATATATTCAGTGAAAAACTTGAGTTAGGAGACAGTTAAGGTGATGAGATTTATCGCAACAGACCACCTTTAAATTCATCGGGTATGGGAAGTGATGACGATCTTAACTCAGCATTTCCCCTTTGATATCTTCATGATGTAATTTTGTAGTTCATTAATCTCTTTTGTGATATCATGTTTGTGCTCATGAGCTTTACAATGGGGGGACACTGTGTTAAGATGGTCGTCCCTTCCCACACCTGCTGAATTTAAGTAAAGTTGTTTAGTATTCTTTTCCCTTTTTAATGAATTTTCCTCAAAATGTTCAGGTTGAAGAGACCCAGGACTTTTGGAACATTTCATCCAAATTCTTCCAGTGAGTCGTTATTAGCAAAAGAATTTTGGGAATAGTCTATGTAAACAGTCTTCACCTTAAATATAAACTGGTGACCGCGGCCCTATAGTGTGTGTATATACGCTGCATATCAGCTGAGTCATACATAATAGTTTGCATACCATCATGATGGAAAAAGCACTGCTGAGTCTTCACGATTGATTCAACTTTAATAAAGCAAACCTCCAACCAACATTTCACAGCCTCATGCAGCCTCACCATGGTTAAAAACATGACAAAACCACTGTATTTTAAGTACCAATCATCACAGTGCATCTAGTACAACACCCAATATTCTATATTGTTATAGTCCTTTGTTGAAAAAGAAAGTTCAATGAGACAAACTGTAAAGTGCCAAAGTGCAATAAAATCACAAAATGCTTAAACTATTTTTGGAAACATGTCATAGTGAAAAACGGTTGTTTTTTGTTGTTTCTGATTTCAATGAGCAAATAGGTACACAACACAACTATGACAAAGTCATAGTGACGGCGACGTGACATGTTAGCGAATACTTTATGTATCAAAATTATGTTTCAAATGATGTCTGATTCATGTATGTATTATAATCACTAAAACAAAATGAATGCAAAGTCTATCAAGTATCAACAGCATTCTAAATAAAACAGATTCCTAAAAATACAGAGTGTATAAAATGATGAATAGATAAACTGATCAAACGTCAAAATACCTACACATCTAGTTGCAGATTATAAAATCAAAACTTACTTATAAGAAAACATTGTAACAGTTTGTCGTTTTCAAACCAAAAGGTGTTTTACATTTAAATCTAACAATTAAATCTTGTATCTGCCTCACTGCAAGTTCATTATTGCCCCCTCATTGATGTTCTCGTGCTTTACTAAGACTCACCCACTTTAATACATTTCTGTCTTTGTGATGATTTTCCACAAAATGCATAGCTACATGGTAGGGGATGTCAACATTTTGAATTGCTCTTAAATGTTCCAGGACACGTATTTTGATCATACATATAATGTTTCCATTAAATAAGGTGTAACTAGGACATAAGGAACATAAATAGCAAAATCTCTATTGCAATCAATCATGTCTCTTATCGAATGTGTCTTCTTTATCCCTGTTCTCAAACATTTGGGCCCTCCTTATGAGCATGACGGTCCGGGAAGTATGGTACCGGTAAGCATGCCGGTACCGTACTTCCCGGACCGCCATACTACGGGCTCTACTCGCAGGAACCATTTCACCCGCCAGGTGTTTCCTGGGGGGTGTAACTGCACCCACAAGTAGAGCACGTCAGATGCCCCGGCACAACTCTGAATCTGCCGGTGCATCCGACGTCCCCATCAGAATGGGGATGGGGAGGCCCTTGATTCCAGCACCCAAAAATGGGCTATTATTGGGTCTCCCTAACTCGGCATGACCTTTTTCTTGCCCACGAGTGCTGGAAAAAATGCAACTCCGGCACGGCTGCCCCAGAGTTGTAATTAGAGCCTTGGTCTTGGAGCAGCCTTACAATGTATTCAGCTTCAGGAATTGCTATGTGTGGTATAATGACTTCTAACTACAGTATCAACAACACTTTCACCTAGTTTGTAATACTTTTGTGGCTCTTTATTTAATATTGTCTGAAATATTGGCTGACATCTTTTACAACATCCTATGTAAAATATGCTAGTGTTTGTTGAGAATACACCTAATCCTAGAGGATAGTAGCCCATATAGTTATGTTTTGTTAATGTGATTTACAAAGCGCTCAAAGACCAGAAGGCATCTTGGCACTGGAGACACACAGATCGCAACAACAGTGGATCTAAAAAAGTAGGGTTTTCAGCTTGTGACTAAAGTCGAAATTATTCTGGACCTGTCTCAGGGCAGGTGGTAGCCCATTCCATATTTTAGCAGCAGATAGTGAAAAAGCTCGGCCACCTATTCTAACCAGACAAAACCTGGGACTAACCACCAAACATGCGTCCTCAGAATGTAATCACTGACTGGGGACATATGGAACAAACATATCACAAAGGTACTCTGCACCCTGCTGATAATAAACACCTGTGGACAAGGCAGAGGGTCTTAAACTCCACTTGTTTACGTACTGGAAGCCAATGAATAGATTGAAGAACCAGAGAGATATGTGTACCATGAGGTGAATTGGTTGCAGCCTGAGCAGTTATGTTCTGTAACATCGGCAGTTGGTGGAAAAGCCCAGCAGGCTGTGACAAAATCAGGGCATTACAGTAATCAAGCCTGCTAAGAATCAGAGAGCCGACAACTACTGAATGAAGATGGCTGAGCAAAAAAGTTCAGCTCTTCCCCAGTAGACTCAACTGAAAATGCCCAGCTTTACAAATTGCACTGACTTGGGCATCCATGGAAAGAGTGTAGGGTACAATTATCCCTTCGTTTTTCACCGCCATCACTGGTGTGGGAATCTCACCCAGTGTAGGGTGCCAAAAGGGAGAAGTCCAGAGAGTAGAGATGGGAGGGGAACCCATCACCAGAATCTCGGTTTTGTCACCATTCAACTTCAGCTAATTGCTGTTCATCCAGCCCTGGCAAGATTAATTCAAACCAGTATCTGGGTGTCATCAGCATAAGAGTAGCACTTGAGGCGGAAGGAGCGGACAAGACAGACAAGAGGCTGAATATAGATGCAAAAAAGCAAAGGGCACAGTGCAGAACCTTGCGTAACACCACAGGTCAGTGAATGAGAAGAAGAAAGAAAAGAGAAAGAGATTGGCCCCTATCAGTGAGGAAGGAATCAAACCAGGTCAGGGTGGTCCTGGAGATTCCAGCCAGGGCCAGGCAGGATAGCAGGATGGAGTGGTCGACAATGTGGAAGGCTGCTGAAAGATCTAACAGAATCAGGGCACCCACTCCTCCACCATCAACCAGCCTGATCATGTTACAACTACCGACACTGTCACTCTCTGTACCCCACCTCCGGGCAAAAAACAGACTGAAATGGGTCAAAGAATTGAGAATTTTCAAGAAATGAAGTGAGAAGACACCAACATTTCTATCAATTTCATTAAAAAAGGAAGCAAAGAGATAGGGCAATATTAGACAAAACAGAAGAATCCAAAGATGGCCTTTTTAGAAGCGGAATAGTGATCGCCTGCTTCAATTACACCAGATTCACACCATATTGACAGGGGAGGTTAATAGCCTGAGCCATCCAGGTGTTTATACCAGGCAAAATATCCCTCAAATCCATCAAGGGTACAGGTTCGGAGGGAGTGGCTGATTTAAGTATCAGTAGTAAACCATATTGGTGGTAAATAGTAGAAAATCTGACCAGTTACAAGCAGAAGCTCATTTAACTTCTGCAGGGTCTGTAGTATTTAGACCCTGAATTGTCCTGCAGACATCAGCGCAAATATTTTCAATTTTGATGATGAAAAACCATACCAGCACCTCACAGCGTGATTGAGTAGGGGTCATTGTAGGGACAAGATTGACAGTAGATCACAGTGATTTGACTGTTGAAAACAGTTCTCAGGGTCGGTTAAGTGCACTTTCTATTTAAAGAGTAAAGAAAGACTGTTTGGCTAGCACAATGGCAGCATGATAATACTTTGTGCACTGGCGGTACATAACTTTTTCAGTTGTCCCATCAGCATGGTGCCATTTGCGTTCAGCTTGTCTAACCATAAGTTGGAACGCTCCTAGTTCATCTGAGAACCACGGTTTGGCTCAACGGTTATGAGGCCGGACCAGCTAGAGCGGGACAGTCACACTGGCTGCACGACTCAATATGTTCATCAAAGAAGTTAAACTAATATTGGGCAAAGTGATACACTCTTGAGCCACAATAGTAATGAATCATATGTTAGTTGATTCAAATTTGTTTTTAATAGTTCTCGTCTCAGAATGCCTAAAGCTTTACATAAATCTTGTCTGGCAACTTGTGGGGAATAATGCCTCACTCTGAATCACAATCTCCTATCTTTACAAGTAGTAAGAAATCACTTGCTGATGAGCAGTTCCTTCTAGCTCTCAAAATCTCAGCATATAGAATTCTTTGTATATTGCTAAATGTATGTGAACATAAGGCATTCGAGATAGAATTGCCTGCTGTTATTGTTTGGTTCATTTTGGTATGAATGTGGTTATTCGTCACTATAATTAACACATCAAAAAAACTATTTGTTGTTGCTAAAATTCATGGTAACATGTGTGTTCAAATCATTGTCATTAATGGAAGCAGAACATGTTTTGAACTCCATCTATGAACCCTGCCGTAAAATGACCAAATAATTAATGTAACAGAGCCACATCACAAAACATGTTCTGTATTAGTCCAAACATAATTAATCTCCCAGCAGCCCATTAACAAATTGGAATAACAGGTGCAAACTTAGTGTGCTTCACTGTACCTGTTACTTGTAGATAGAATTCCTGATTGCAACAAATATAATTGTGATTGTGATTAAAAACAAAATGAATCATCTGAAGTAACATTTGAGTATACAAGGACAACCCATCCAAGGTAACCAATATATAATCTGTATTTCAAGGTGCATCATTAAGTCTATTAATAACATTACCTCTTTGGAAGTCTAGTAGCATATGTAAGTAGGTATGTAATGTACAAAACTAGAGTGGTTCTGAGAATGAGCTTATTGAGTTGAATATTGGTGTAACTGGTGGATGTGCCCTGTCTTTATAGAAAGTGTGAACCATTAGATGTTTAATCATTAAATATTGGTATTCCTCTTTATGAATCAATTCACCTCTAATCGTATTTGTAAAAAGAAAGAACAGTTGTGCATTTGTTGTAAATGTCTGTGCTTATGTTCCTCTTTTTGCGTAAGATAACCTTATAACATTGGTGATGAGAGGGTACATTTGGCTACTCTGCCCACTGATGTAATTGATATAGGTGGAGCCTATTTTGAACATATAGTGATGTTAGCGTTATGGGTGGGCTAACACAATTACTGCCATGAGGGCTTTTGACGTTGTGTGATAGAATCTAATTTTATTTATCTACTTTACTGAGAAATGTTCAGTAGATGGAGTCTATACAATTCTTTTTTTAGTGCTATTTATTGACTGTGAAAGGTGGTGTTTAAAGGAACCTTTTTTTTGCAGTTTTTTTTACAGTTATTTTTGTTTTCATGAGAGGTTAGAAAGTAAGGTGGGGAGGAAAATGAGAGAAGAGGCACCAACCACAAATGTGGAGCGCCAGGTGGACAGGGGAAGATGTTGTACGTGTTTTGCATCTAAGGTAGAGGGCCCTGTTTCTCATGCTCTTTGATTACAGATTCAAAAGCACTCCAGAATTGCTCCCCCCTGCAGAGTGGTGTGTTGCAGTATATACAGAGTCCTGTTGTCTTCAAAAGATATAGCTCAACAGCCTCCTTTATCGCTTGCGTGGTAGCTGATGGGATGTTGTGTCCCACAGCAGTAGGCTGTGTGTTTATACTACTGATTGAGGAAGATGAGGTGGAGGAAGACATCCTACTACTTGTTAAGAAAGGAGCAGCATTTTTTAGAGCATTGCAGTGGTTGGATTGGGTGTAGCAGCGCATGGAGGTGGTCCCGTAGGAGTACTGTCCAGGTAGTCTGCGACTGAGTACGATGTTGCACCCAGTGCATTTTACTTTGGTAGCTTTAGCCTTTAGTAATTTCCAACAGTGGTAAAGAACTTCCACACCCATAATTCTCTCTTGGCGCTAGAGGAAGGCACTTCCTCTACTATATCTTCTTGGTCCATTTCATTGTCTTTGGAAATGCTGCACTTTATTTGCTGTCTAGGTGCTGCAGTTGGTGGTGGCGGCTCTTGGGGAGGAGGAATGGCAATAGCGGATGCCATTTTAAATATAAATAACAGTTTTGATAATATTCCTCCAAGCATGTGCTGTGTACTAGATTGTAAGAATAGGTATAGGAGCTGTACAAGGGTAAATATTGAGCTCCAAAGTTCCTAGATCAGTAGAAAGTGCAGACCCGATTGCGAAGTGCATATGTGTTCGCGAACACGTCATGCTGCTTGCAAGCGCATGGTCACGTGACACTGTCCAGAAGGTCTGCAATCACATCGGAAAGGTTGATGGATACGAAAAACTATGGAAAAAGTTGCAAAAAGTGTATGGAATTGTTAAAAATGTTGCTAGAAGATGGGAAATGGCAGCGTTTTAAGGGGAAACTATGTAAATTGGATACAAATGTTGCTATATTGGGGTAAGTATGAGATTAGTAATTTGCAGGAAATTAGCATGTACTGGTAAAAACCCATGAATTCCACTGAAAAAAGTTTTTTAAAGGGAACGTTATGGTTAAGTTGCACTAACAAAACCTATGAAATTCAATGAAAAAAACATTGTTAAAGGGATGTTATCGTAAAACCTCAGAAATTTGCCAGTTATGGTAAGCCATGCAAACATAACTCACAACACAATTGTGCACTGCTAAGACTAACACCCAGAACATCAAAGATGGCATCACAAATGTCATTGACAACATCAATGATGACTTTACATATGTGCAAGCCTGTGTGTACATACAAACTGTGATGTGTTGTTGCACTAGGAATAAATAGGCTTGGGTTCACAGAACTGTGCTTTCACTTTGGAGAGCACCAATTTAGAATTTCACACACACATGAAAATACAATTCTAGGTGAATGAGGGGAGTCTGCTATGCAGGTTGAGAGGGATTGCATGGATCTGTATTCCACCTTCTGTATTGGCATTGCCGATCTGGAAGCGTTCCCATGGCCCTATATCCTCCAATTTCACCTCCACCTGCCTGACACCTGTGACTTGATCAAACCGCACAGTTGGCACATAATCTGGCTGTGGCAAACACTATTCGAAATACATTGTTATTTAATAGGCTCTTTGAGAATAAATACATTATGTAACTTTCATAAATAGAAAATAACTTTCATATCTCAGAACTCTGAAATGGATGCTTAAAAGAAGATGCAGGATTAGATCACTCTTAATAAGTGACATGTCTTTATCACTATGATTTGAATTGTGTCAACAAACATGGTATAGGAAACATTTAGTAAATGGCACATGTTACTTTGTTACTTATACATCTCTTTGTGCAGCAGTACTTTCGAAATTCCATGATTTCATACCAGTAAATTATTTTACATGAGTCACAGGAAATACATAATTGCTGTGAATTATGGATTTCAGGAAGTCTAGAATATATAATTAGTCAGTTGGACTCACTGGCCCCCATTATGAGTTTCGCCTCATGGTTAATAAATTGACAGCAATACTATTAGCACCACTGTTTTTGGCAGTAACGGAATCACCAACATTTTTACCACAGTGATGAATTCCAATTTTGAGGGAAGGTGGAGGAATCCTCTATTTACTCCAAAACATTGGTGGGATTATCCCTTGCAGTAATTCTGCCAAAATCTAGTGGCAGATGGTGAACTGTTCAAGAGAGTGGTGTAAATATTTCTCCCAGATACGCCCGAGCTACCGAGCATAGCAAGGGAGCCAAAACTAAAGTTTGGCGGAGTTCTCCCCTGGAGAATGTTTTTTTTTTTAAAATAATGGTTTAAAATTGTACATGTTAGAGCACACATTTTTAGAAAAATTGGATAAAAATCCAAACAGTTTGCAATTCTTTTAGGGTAACTTAGGGTTACTCCAAAAAATCCAATAGATACAAGTCACCAACAGGGCACAGGAGCATTTTGCCAACACATTTTCATGATGCCTTTGACCGCAATATGTGCCAGTATAAAACATTTTCACAATGGCTGTGCCCATAGATTTTCATGCTGGCTGCACCAATATACACTAGTATCCCCATATAACAACATACTCATGTTTACTTTGTACATTATGTCAGTAATGATACTATAAGAATATATGTCTATGCTTGTTCTGCCAATACATGGCAGTATCCTCACGTAAGCACATACACTATTTGGCTTTATCATTACAAATTCATGCCACAGTATGAAAACATGTGCAAACAGACTACACCAAAATGCAAGTCTTCCTACATAATAACACTAATCATTATTTTTTTTTATTTGCGTCAAAATTGAAACACCAATTTATTTAGCAATGTCGAAGTAACTTTAACAGAAAATCCTCTGTACAAATATCACAAAATACATGACAAAAAAGAAAAGACCATAAATACGACTTGTTTAATCTACAGCAATCCTTCTTGTCCAACGAGAAATATAAAAAGAAGATGACAGAAAAAAAAAGAAAATAGAAAAAAGAGAACGTATAACAAATATCATATGGCAGCTGAGCCTTAGTGAGCGATAAGTGCTGGGGTCAAGCAGTTCCGACCTCTGAAAGAACGTCAGACAAAAATGTAGCCACAGTGATTACATGCTTCGTTTTTCATCCGTCAGTTAAGGACCTCCACCAGGCTTCTGAGTATGAAATTAAGAAGTCAGAAAAAAAGAGGTCTAAAGTGTTTTGATCGTTCATCTCTTAATGCCTGGTATGTTGTATTAAGATGGAGCACTTATCATGCTTGCTTTTTCAAATGTGCCCAATACAAAATGTCATGCCATAGTAAGAAATAGATAGATTGGCTGCCCCAAAATGTCAGTATAGCCATGGAGTAACACATCTCATGATTGCTTTATAAAAGAGGCTCAATACAAAATGTCATGCCACATTAAGAATAATACCACTAATCATGCAAGCTTTATCAAAGATGCCCAACACAAAATGTCATTCCTTAGTAAGAAATGACTAAGCTGGCTAAATAAAAATGGCATACCACAATAAGAAATGGCTAGACTGGCTGCATTGAAATGCCAGTCTAGCTACATTATAACACTTATCATGCTTGCTTTATCAAAGATACCCAAAACAAAATGTCATGCCACAGAAAGAAATGGATACACTGGTTGCATAAAACTGCCAGTCTAACTTCATAATAACACTTAGCATGCTTGATTTATCAAAGCTGGCCAATAAAAAAGGTAATACACAATAAGGAAATGGCTAGACTTGCTGCATTAAAATGCCTGTCTAGCTACATAATAACATGTATGCTTGTTTTATCATCCATTCCCATAAAAACATGCTGTGCCTGCCCCATGGTGCACCAGCGCCTCGCACTCAGCGATAATCACATTCATGATTATGTTTGAGTGTGAGATGTTGGGAGGCCAAGAGGGGCATATGAGTGTGAGGTGCTGGAGTCCCATGTTACAGTCATGACATGTTTTACTAGGCATATATGTCCTATAAAAAAACGGCCATGCCTGCCGCTGGGGCCTGAGCGCCTCACAGGTATACAATCAATTTTGTGTGTGCGGTGCTGGTGGGGCCCAGGCATGGCATTTTTTTCTGGGCATCTATCATAGATGCCCATTAATAAATGGCATGCATTCCCTCTGGGCCCTCCAGTGCCTCACATCCACAGATAATTAATGATGTGTGCATTTGAGGGGCCGGAGTCCTAGGAATCCCAGGAGACTGGGCTGGCATTCTTTACTGGGCACACCCAGTAAAACATGCGATGCCTGGGCTCCAGTGCTTCACACACACATAATCAAGGTGATAGTGTGTATGCAAGGTGCTGGGGGGCACATGGGTAAGGCATGCTATTTGTACTGGACATGTATCATTGATGGCTAGTAAAAATAAAATGACATACCTGCCCCAGGTGTCCCTAGCTCCTCACACAGGCACACAATCAATGTGATTGTGTGTATGCAAGGTGCTGGGGGCAAAGGGATCAGGCATAGGATTTATTTAGCTGGAAACCTGTGACAGATGTCCAGTAAAAAATACCATGCCCGTCTCCTGGCCACCTGCAGCGCCTCACACAAACACAATCAATGCAATTGTGTATGCAAGGCACTGGGGGGCACAGGCATTGTATCTTTGTACTGGACATCTACCATATATTTCCAGTACAAAAATACCATGCCTAACCCCTGTGCCTCCCATGCCACAAACACACAAAATCAATGTGATTGTGTGTATGCAAGGCACTTGGGTGTGCAGGCGTCAGGCATGGCATTTTTATACGAGGCATCTGTGATGTCTAGTAAAAAATCTACAATCCCTATGGTGGGGATGGGCCTTTATTCACCTTAACCCAAAACAGGCCCACCGCCTAAGAAGCAAGTACAAGGTTGTACATGAAGCATGTGTATTGTACATAGCTCTGGGGAGCGGTTAGATGGTGTTGCAGGAACAAACTAACTCAAAACAATACAACATCAGTTGGCATCTTATATACTTAAAACAACACTCCCAGATACTTTTATTAACATCCACCTCCCAAATATGATTGGACAAAACCTCTTCAAAGAAATCCCCCCAATTCTTCTATTTTCATTGGCCAGTCTTCTCTTGATTATTATCTTCAGGTCATATATATTTTTTTAATTGTATTTATCAAATTCTATTGATTTTACAAAGGAAGGAGCGAAAGTCTCTGTTTCTGAGTTTGTCTCGCATTGTTTAAAGTCGTTCTATCCTTCAAGTAGATTGGTTGGTTGCTCCTCCACTTGACCATTTTCTGACTCAGCTGGTTGGGTTTCTGCTTTGAGGCATTCTGCCAGAGCCACTTCAAGAATCTTAACTGCTGCAATTGTCCAGCTGGTTTTTTTCCCGCTTATTAGTCGGTTCCACCAAGTTTCTTCTTCTCGCAATATAAATGGGTTCAGAAAAGGGATTAGATAGGCTTTTCTCAACGCACACGTTTTCGGGCACTCTGTTAGAAGGTGTCAAACTGATTCGATTTTTGAAGTCTCCTTGCACAGTCTGCAGGTGTTGGTGTTTGAAAGACCTCCTAGAGCTCTGATTTCATTTGTTGGGAGGATATTTAGTCTTGCCCTTATGAATGTTTGTCTTAGTCTTTTATTTGGGAACCTACTAATGACTGTGTTGATGTCGTTTAGGTTGTTGCTTTGCCGCAGAAGGTGGGCGAGAAGTTTGTTGAAATCTGGTTTGTCTTGTGTTTCTATCCAATCCCATTCATCCATCTTTTTCTTTACTTTCATTGGGTTTTGGATAAAATCCTCTTTGGTGCATCCAATTTGTTCCAGTTTTTTTTTTTTCTGTTGCCCAGGCTGATAGAGCACAAAATACAAAAGGGAGATTGTAAAACACTATCAGCTTGTATTGAGGTGGAGCGTCTGTGATGGTTATTTTTCTGTATAGTGACATTGCTTTTGCGTCTACTGTCGCTTTCAGTGATAAGCGTCCTAGTTCTCTTGTTATTGCCGAGATGGCAGTTGATTTTGAAAGAAATCACTTCTCTGCAGAAGTAGCCTTCCAGCTTTGCCCAGAAACCCAGTGGAATAGTGAGAAAGGCTTGGCCTCCGTATGTCAAGGAGGGTACCACTTTGGCTTTGTAGAACTTTATCACTGGGACCATCGAGAAACGCCCACACTTTTTGTCCATAGCTCGAGCCTGAGCTGCAAGTTTCCGGATTTTTTCCCATAGATGGCTCTGCATTTTTGCCTCGTTCCCTGTACTGTTGGTTATCACTCCTAGGTTTCTGAAATCTTTGACAACTTCGATCTTAGTATTCTCAAGGTTCCAGCAATGTGTTTTCTTTCTTGTTGTTGTTTTCTCAAAAATCATGATCTTTGTTTTTTCTATATTTATTTCAAAGTTGTTCTTCGAGATGTAGCTGGCCAAATTGTTTAATTAGCGTTGCAACCCGATCGGGGTTAAATACAGAACGATGATGTCCTCAGCCTTGGAACTATGGTTTCTCCTATTTTTGGGGGGAAAGTTCTGAGTTCCTTGACTCAGCCTTTATAAGTCCCCGAGGAATGCTGTAAATAGAGCCGGGGCTAGGGGGCACCCTTGCTTTACTCCTCGGTTGATTAGGATTTCGTCTGATAGGGCTCCGTTTTGGTTTAGCTTCACTCTCATTGATGTTTTCCAATGGAGTGCTTTGATGGGTTCTAGGATTTGGTTTGGGCACTTCAAATCTTCCAATTTGGCCCATAGCAGGGCACAATCTATCTTGTCGAAAGACTGTGTTAGGTCGACAAAGGCTATGAAGACCTTGGATTATTGTGCTCAAGATTTGTTCTTTATGATGTTCAGGAGCATAATGTTTACTGTTGTTCCAATGTTCTTCATGAAAATCGCTTGGAATGGGTCCCAACTAGGAGAGTTTTTTGCCCATCTTTGGAAGCCTTTTAATAGGAGAGAGCCGTAGATTTTCCCAATTGTGTCCAGCAATGCTATTGGCCGATAGTTGCTGGGATCGGATCTGTTTCCCTTTTTGAAAATTGGAACAACCGTCGCCGTTGTCCAAGATCGGGGTATTGTCTTAGTGTTGGTTGTTTCTTTAAAGACGAGAATGATGAATGAGGCCCATTCAGCAGGGTGGTTTTATAGGTCGATGTTTGTTATCCCGTCAGGTCCTGGAGCTCAGCTGTGTTTTAGTTTTCGAATCGCTCCTTCAATGTCTTCTTTATTTGAAAGGTCTTCCCAGGGGGTGATACAAGCAGAATTACACGGCATGTGTGGTCGAGGATGGAGTTTGAAATAGACCGGTGAAGTGTGTCTTCCATCTTTCTTCACTCACCGTGTTGGATAGCATGTGGTCATGTTTTGTGTCAGCTGTTTTTACAAGGGACCAAAATTCTCTGGAGTTTCTCCCCATGACCTTTTTTAGCTTCTCCTCTGAATCATGTTGGTAAAGTGTCGGACAATAGGACTTGATCCAGGACGTGTATTTCTTTGCCTCTTCTTGAAACTTTTTTTTGATTGGGGCTGG
Organism: Ambystoma mexicanum; assembly: GCF_040938575.1. Classification (NCBI taxonomy): domain Eukaryota; kingdom Metazoa; phylum Chordata; class Amphibia; order Caudata; family Ambystomatidae; genus Ambystoma; species Ambystoma mexicanum. The sequence continues at coordinate 727,026,493 of NC_090931.1, forward strand.
TCTCGATTTGGCAGCCTGTCGCTTTAGTTTCCGCAGAACACAACGTTTGTCCACAACTAGTTTGTCATAGTGTTGGGTCCCTTGCTGTTCACCTTTTCGATTTTTTGAAGGTCCATCCTGGTATTGAATAAGGAGGGGTTGGTAGTCGATTTCAACCCTTCTCGTATTGGGTCTTTTTTCAAGTTTCCTTTTGTAATTTGATGTCAAGTCAGCTTTCCTTTCTCCTGTAAGTCATAGGCGATTTCCTTGGTTTGTCACCTCAACTTTTTCTTTCCTTTTAGATTTTGAGGGCTTTTGAGTGATCCACATTATTGGTAGTATGTTATGGTCGCTTGCTTTGGTTCTAAGAACCTTGACTGAAGTTATAACGTTTAGCATTGACTCAGATGCGGATATGTAGTCTGTGGTTGCTGTTTGGCTGCTTCTTTCCCAAGTGGGAATTTTTGAAGAGATCTGTGTGGTGTTGTGTGTGTTTCTTGAGTCCATTAATTTCTGCCATTGATGTCCTCTTGAATCGCCTCGAGTTTGGTGCTGTTTGTTGATGAGTGGGAGTTTAAGTTCGGGCATTTAACATTTAAGTCGCCGCAGATGACTTATCAGTGTAGTGTCAGAGTTTGCTTGTATCTCGTCGATTTCTCATTCTATTGTCCTTAGAAATTTGTCGTCCGAGATTGTGCTGGGATTCCAATAAGTTGTTATTATAGCAATAGGGGTTTCCCAGATTTTTTCTGTTGTTTGGTCTTGTCGGGCCCACCTCACCAGTACGGATAGATGGCTTTGCGAGGTTGGACAGTTTTTTTTTTAATAGACCAGCCACTCCCCGATCAAACTGCGATCAGGTGGCCAGCTAATGGGCGACCTATTTTGCCTCTTGTGGCTGGGGATGCTGTTATTTTGTATCCATTCATTGCTGGCGTGGCTGTAAGATAGGTCTCTTGCAGTTCTATGATGTCAAAGTCACCCAAGTTTGTTTTTCCTGTTTTCGTCAAGTGTTTGAAGCCACGCGTATTCCACGACACCAGTTTTAATGATGTTGAAGTCGAATGCTTTTCTGTTGTGTTTTTCTGTGATGCTTCCGTTTCTTCTCTCATTGATAGTTGCTATTTGTTTGCTGGGTCTGAGGATGGTTTCGGCAGCCATGGCCAGAGTAGTTTTATTGGAGCAAAAGATATGGCGTTTTTTTTTTTTCTTGGTAGTCTCAAGTGCTCCTTTTGTTTCTAGTTCCTTAGCACTTGTTTTCTGTTTTGCCATCTTCAGTCTTTCCTTGTCTTTTCCGCTGCCTTTTGGGATTTGTTCCTTTTTTTGCTTATCTGGGGACCCGGTTCTGTGTGATTTGCGTCAGTGGCTTTGTGGGCTATTTTCTGGCCAATGGTTTGCTTCAGTTCTCGACCTATAGTGGATCTTCTGTAATCTTGCTGTTCTACGGGGCATATGCTGAATGGTGGATTGCGAGTGTACCTGGAGATGCGTAAGGAGATAAATCCTCAGTGGCCTCTTTGGACTGTGATACTGATGTGGCTTCTTTTACATGTAAGTAGGCTTTTGCCTTCCGAGCTTTGTGGTAAGGCTCGACAAGAGTGATGTCTTCTGGTCTCAGGTGGTTGAGGTCCCTGATGTTTTTAAGGATCTTCATTATTGTCCCTCGATTTAGAGTTACAGCTTCAGAGTTTTGATCTGTTTGTTCAATCTTGAAGATTTTTTTTGGCGTCGGTTTCTTTGTTTGCTCTCGGGAGTTCCAGGTTTTACCGGCTCTAGTCGAGGGCCCTTGATGGCGGGTAGGTGAACAACTTGAGGTTCTGCGAGCTGCCTCTTTATGTTCCTTTAAACTTTGTGCTGCGCTCCTTCCCGGTGAGTAGTGGCCGTTTCTTTTGTCTACTGTCCTTGTGTCTTAGTTTACTTCTTGTCTGTGTTGCCGAGAGGGAAGGCCTGTTTTGTGTTGGTAGGAGATCACGGGGCCTTTTGGGCATCTCAAGCTTTCTCCTGAATTGGAATGGGAAGTGGGTGAGCTGTTTCGTCTGTGTTTATTTGGTGACGGTTTGTTGTCAGGTCTTTTCGGTGGGGCATCTATTATGACAACTCTGTTACTTTCATCTGATTCAGGTGTAGAGTGTATGGTTAAGTTTATGGTTGTTTTGTCTGCCATGAAGTCTTCTATTGACCTTGGGGATTTTTGTGCTTGATGTTTTGGCGACCTTTGGGTTGTCTGAAGAGTTTTTTTTTTATGTGAAAATGTGAACAGATTGTCGTGTTGCGTCTTCTCTGATCCTAAAATCTTTTTTCCTTCTGGATTTCTCCTTAGGGCCTGCTGAGGCTTTAGAGGGAGTCTGGTATTTGTCGGTGATCAGATAGTGATGCAGTCTTGCGTAATTGCTGTTTGTTTCTTGTGAATTTCACTTTTAGCTTTCTGTTTTTTTCTTTGCTGTTTGTGCGTCTTGTTGTTTGCTTGTGAATCTGTAGGGAGAAGGACTAGGGAGTGGCTCTGTTTGAGTTTCCGTAGTTGACGGTTTTGTTTTGCCACCATTTTCTAGATGAATAATGGGCCCTTTTGTTTTTTCCTCTTTCTTTAGCCGTGATGAAACCTTCTAAGTAGATTAATTTGGTGTGCATTAATGCAGACAGGGTCTTGTGATACTTTAGCGTATTGTTCAATGCCTCATAGAGTTTTCCGAAGGGCGCCAGAGCTATTGTGATGGGCGACATTATGGACATCATGTCGGGTTTTCTTGATGGAGTTTCATTTGAAGTCGGGTGGCTTTTGCAATGGTTTCTTCCCGGCGTGCTTTGAGTTTGCTCGTGTGTTGGTCTGTCAGGGGATTGGTTTTGAAAGAGATAGTTTTCTCTTGTTGTCCGCATTGAGGAGCTTTTCCTTGTGGGCCTTACATTTGTTGGGATCTGCCAGTCTTATTCTATTTCAGGGCAGGGAGGAAATTGAGGATGGTCAGTGTCTTTGTGATGTTCTTCACTCAAGGTAGGAGCTTGAGGGTTAGTGGGCTGTGGGTAGGTACCTGTCTCTTTTTCCATCTCCTTTGCCTCTACTGGAGCAGGGGGTGCATCCTCGGGAAATGCTGTGGGTTTGGTAGGGGGAGGAGGACTGATGGCAATTGTTGTTTGAACTTCAGGGATTTTTTCCTGCAAATCCTTTGAATCAAGCTGACTTTTGTTAATTTGCGCAGGTCTTGCTGAAAGGGCCTCGTTGGAGTTTTGTTGGAGTAGAAGACCGGACTCCGGGTTGTTGTTTGTTTGTTTTGTAGTCTCAGGGATTTTGGGTACTGTCTTACAGGCTTTTGGTGCTGGCACACGGTCTATTAGCTCTTTGAGGAAATTACAAAATGTTGTTTTTAAATGTGCTTCTATTGTTGCATCTTGCTTGACTTATTTGGTTTTTCGTTGTCTTCGGGTTTGTTGTTTTTTTCTTTTTTCTAACGGGGTATTTGTGAGGAGAGGTCTGTGTGACTTTACTGAGGTGTGTCCCAGTTTCTTGTTTTTTGGGTGTGTCATTCTTGTCTCCCCATTCTTCAGCTGTTATTTCCTGGGTCCCTGTGGTACATGGAGACGTTTTCTCTGTTTCGCTCTAGCTCCACTGGGGGCGCTCGTGCAGCTGAGGAGGTCTCTAAGTCAGAAGCCAAGAGAGACGTGTGTTGTTCAGCCCGACGCGCACAGGCTCTACTGCTCCTGCATTCTCAGTCGCGTGGACCTGGGCAATGATCTCCTGTGGGGCCCCTCTATCTGCCCGCCCCCGCATGTCCTGAAGGCCCGGCTGGCCCCGAAGGGAGAGTCGTGATTGCTGCCCTGGCTCCAATCCACCTGAGCCACCTCGCTTGCATAAGGATGCCTTCAGCTGACGGGACTCTGCTTCGACGGGGGCATTCGTCGTCTCTGACGGCGTCATGTTGTCCACTGCAGATATGGTTCCTTGGCTGTCTGCAGTTTCATGTTTTGTGGGACTGCTTGCCTAATGTTCACCTGCTCGACCTGTTTGAGCAAATACCCTCGCAGCCTGTCCTTCGACCGGCTGCACTAGGTTGCTACTAACAGGGAGGTGGTGTTGTGTGGCCGGTCCGGCCAATGGTTCCTTTGGCTCCCTGTCACAGAGCTTTTCGTTTGGCATATGAGTGTTTTTTTTGTGATTTCTCCTTGGAGGCTGATTCTGAAAGTGGCCGCCGCTTTCTTGGAGATTCCAGGTCTGGTAGTTCGTCTAGTTCCATTGATTGCTGGCTGTTTTGTGCCAGGTTGCTGGGGCCAAGTTGGTCACCTATATACAAGTTGCCGTTTACGAGGGGAGACTTCATGACTTCATTAGATAGTCCTGGCAGGCGTGATCTGGCAATTTGTTGGGGAGGTAAATGGCCACATGCTTGTAACGTTGGACGCAAGCTTCTCAGGCATCTTCAACTTCCTTTGGTGGTCTTTGCGGTGTGTGTTGTTGACTCATTTGCTCACCACCTTGCAGCCTTCCAGTCCTGATAAGGACTGCAAAGACTGCTCAATTCTGCTCGAACTCCATGACCGCTCCGTGGTGCGGGTGAGTTTTTGTAGGTCCTCCCACAAAATGGCAGACAGACTGTAGACTTGAGAATGGAGCACAGAGGCAGCGTAGCGTATCCTGCAAAGACTGCTCAACTCTGCTCTGACTCCGCCTTATCTTCAGATCAAATTCAAAACACACCTCTTGGGATTTGTCCATAGTAGGTAATGAAGTCAGTACATGGTTAAACATTGGTATTGAAAACATAATTTATTGTTGACCTATGACCTTGGACTTTACATGTGATTGCACATGGTCATTTTATGTATTTTAGTAAATAGAGGAAGGACTGCATAAACAGGATTTTCTTTGAACTACTGATTGTGATCCCAATTCCCAGAATCCTGGGCCTTTAAAAGACCTTCTAATTTATGGGGCCACATATAGCCTCTGATGACCTGGAAACACACTTAAGGTCCAGACCCTGGCCTTGTGCCTCATGTTTATTACCACCAAACAAATGACTAACCGCTTCTAAAGATTTTAATACAAAGGGTGAGATAACATCTGTCCCCTTATGGGACTGTAAACCTTCCCCTGTTTGTACGCTGACCTGCTACTTAGAATTCAAGTGTAACAGATAACCATGGACACAGCACCCCATTGTGTGCACTGTGTTCGTGTTGCATTGGCAGTTTTAATATTGTATCTTTCAACGTGTGTGAAGATCTAACATGTATCATATAATTAAATCAATTAGATTCATATGGATTTGCAACACTACACCAGTTTGTTACGACACCCCATCATCAATATGGTGTGCGCAACATGAATCCCTTGTAATAATGGGGACCCAACCTGGTCCACCCCGAAACTACTCCATACGCCCCATAGTCCCAAAGAAGGGGAGCTGATTTTGGCTAGTGGGGAGGGGTTTGTGCAGCAAAGGTATTTTTTAAATGCCCTTGTTGTACAAACTTCGTCCACCCCGATTCGCCAAAATCAGCTTCCTGGTCTAGCACAAACACACATACTAACACACAACATTGATTTCACAAGCACCATACGTTCGATCATTCACAGAAGCACCCGTCATCATACACTCACTCGAAACACAAGCATACACTCATACATACACATATTTAAATAATGAACATAAACGTACCTTCTGCCTGGTCATGAAGTTTGTTTCCTCTTAGTGCATCAGCTCCCTCGTAGCACGAACAGGAGCCAACTTCCTGGCTCATGCACACGTGTGCAGGAGCACTGGTAAAGAAGCGCCCCTCTCTGTATGCATGTGCGGGAAAGCTTAGGAGCACCCCTTTGCACATACAGACATACTTTTCCCCAGCCAGCATTTCCCCAGCGTTATGTAAGGCTGAGGAAGCAAAATGCCCCCAGCCTTGCATGTCTCATAGTGCATGCGCAGCTGGGGAACCGAACTGCCAAAGCACATTGAATAATCAAAATACAACATGTATATTAGCTCTTTAAGGAAGTTGATGCTCATGTGATTTCAAGATTGCCTTTTCAGGCACCAGGCAATTATGAGCCAATTTAGTAAACCCACATTTTTAGTTTGGGCTATTAGGTGGCACTGAAAGTGCTACCTTTAAGCTAAAACTATTGTCAATAATATAAGCACTTTGGCATAAGAGCTTCAAATATGGGCTTTGAATGGGGGTCTGTAATGCTTTTCAAATGGAGATGACATTTGCAAATTAGACGTATGATATGCAGTGTCTGGTCCCATTGTCAGGGAATCACACAAGAGACTACATCACTGTGAATAACATCTACAGTGCGATCGAATCATGGATGGTTGACAACTGCCTTGCTCTTAACAAAAAAATCAGATTATGATCCTGGGTATGATCAAACTTAATCAAGGAACAAATAGACTGAGGATGAGGCGACATGACATCATAACAGTCTCAAAAAATTCTATTAATATGCTGGGAATTGGAGATGAAGTGAACTCCGTCCCTCTCCTCTTGGAATTCAAATCTCAGTAAAAAAAATGACTTCAACTGTGTTGAGCCATAAGCACGTGTTCGATGAAAGAAAAACGTTAGAGGGAAAATGTATGCAGTAAGACATTCATCTCCTAAATCAAGGGCAAGTGGGCAACTGGCTAATATTGACCAAAAAAAGGAAACCGAAACATAAGAATTGGATGGTGATGTATAAAGCGGAGATGACACAAAAGGACGCCAAACGGATTCTTGTGGCCTTGGCTAAAAAAAATGTTAGATCCCTTTAGCAAGTGTTGAACGGAGAAAGTGGGGAGCAATGTACCCCACTTCTGAATTTCATCACTAAGGAAATATGGACAACCTTCTACCAACAACTATTTGAACAAAAGGAAGGTCTGACCCAGATTACCCCTCCAAATACAAGCAGAGGGTGGACATTCCCTCTAGTTATTTTAGATGTCAAACTGTTAATCAAACTGATTTCATCTTGCCTTCTCCCTGCTCCCTTCTCCTGAGGACTCTGTGGAGGCTTTTCACCTGCTTCACCATGCTTGCCCACCTTCACGACCTTTTGGGGTAAGCGTTGGATGAATTATGGAGCGCTCGCGGGCGCGATCACATTACATTGAAACAATCTGACAAACTGCATTTAAATATGTTTTACTGATACTGCTCGCTGAGAATTCCATATTCCTGAAGTGTTTTTCACATTGACTTCCTTTATGTGTGTTCTTTGGGCATCTTGCAGCCTGCCCCATGTACTTTGCCATTTCAAAATGGCCTCTTTGTTCCACATTATATCTGTTGCTGTGGCCTGGTCCTGCTCCCCCCTCACATTGGTTGCACTTGGCTCATTAGCCAATCGAAGCAACCAGGAGGTGGAAGCAGGCCACCACTACTGAAGGCCCAACATGAGGCCCTGTCTACCCCTGTCCACCACAGTGTGCCGTGCATAGCCACCCCCTGCCCCCAAGAGTGTGTGTGTCCCCCACCCCCTGCCCCCTGAGAGTGTGAGTGTGTCCCTTACCCACCCCCTGCCCCCCAAGTGTGTGAGTGTGTCCCCCTCCCGCCCCATACCCCCATGAGTGTGTCCTCCACCCACCCCCATGCGTCCTATGTATGTGTGTCCCACCCACCCCCATGTCCCCTGAGAGTGTAATTGTGCTGACCCCCTTCCCCCGGGAGTCTGAGCGTGTCCCCTACCCATCCGCATGCCCCTGTGAGTGTGTGTGTCCCCCTCCCACCTCCATGCCCCCTGTTTGTGTTAGTGTGTCCCCCACCACCCCCTGTGATTGTCTTGGTTGCCCCCTTATAACCCCTGTCCTTCCCTTTTCCTGTTATTTCCAGGCATTACCCCAATTGCCGTCCGGCATAGTAATTGTAACTGCCTGTCTTTCTCAGCCACCTTCCCGATCATCCCTGCCTCTCCCCCTCCCCTCTCTTGTTTAAGTCTGGCATTACCCCAATTGCCATCAGGCATAGTCATCGTAGTCACCTTTCTTTCTCATTTACCTGCCCCTCCACCTCCTTGCCTCCCCCTGTCTTGCTAAAACCTGGCACTACCTCAATTGCCGGCAGGCATAGTAATCATAGTCTCCCAATCCCACCCCAGCACTATCCTGAATTTGTCATCTGACCTAGTATGATAGTCAATTGTTTGTTCCTCTCCTCCTCCCTCTCTGCACTCCCCCTCTCCTCCTCTTGTTATTCACGCACTACAACAATTGTTGTCAGTTACTGCTCGTTTCTGTCTCATTATTCCCTCCCCCTTTTTCTCCTTAATTGTTCCTTGCACTTGCACTATCTGAAATGTCATCAGGCTGATTATGATAGTTATCTTTCACATTCTAAATTGTTTCAAGGACTTATAAGAATGTAGCTGTATTTTCCCATGCTCCCTCCCTCCTTGAAGTGCTTTGAAACACATTGTGTATAGGCGCTATATAACTAAACAATCAAATCAAATCAAGAAGGCCAATCATTCTAGAGCTCCGGGGTCCAGATGGCATTACAAATTCCTTGATTAAGGAATCCTCTGAGCTGTGGATTCCTTTATAATTTGAGCTTTTCAAACAGCTCATGCGAGTGGGGTGATACCAGGGTCTTGGAAATCTGCGATAATTGTCCCCATTTATGAGCAAGTCAACAGGGCTGACCCGTCTAACTATTGGCCGTTAGCTTTTGCTAGACTCTCTTGGCAAACGATTTCTGGGTTTTCTCTTGAAACAACTGCAAAAGTGGATCAAGACAGCTGATAGAGAAGACTTGAAGCAGACAGGATTTGTCAAGCGTGTTGGAATGGACCTGAACCTGTTTTTGATCAACATCTTAAAAGGGAAAGCCTTCAATGAGAAGACCAACATATATGTGGCATTCGTAGACTTAAAAAAAGGTGTTTGATAGCTTGATGACTTATTGGAGAAGATTAAATCCCTGTTTGAGTCTATGAATGTTTAGATCCGTCTTAACGCCAAGAGCCTCCTGACCAGACCAATAGCAGCCTTTGGTGGCCTAAAACAGGGATGCCACTAGGCCCCAAAATAATATGGGTTATTTATCTCAGATCTGAGGGAAAGGTGGGATAAGACGAGAGTCTGTCCCCCAAGATTGGTGACCAACTAGTTACAAGACTCCTTTTTGTTGACAACATGGTCCTGGTTGACCTCATACCTATCAGATTGCAGCAACCTCCATGAATACATGACCCTAAATGGACTGGCTATGAACCCAGCTAGGAACCACCTTGGTATTGGGCCCGCGGGGTCCAAGGTCATGAACAGAGTTCAAATGATATGTCAACAAGCAACGTTGATACAGACTCAACAGGTACTCCCCGGGGGCCTTCATTAACAACAGTACGACTGATCTACCTCATCAGCTGGCCCTAAAGGCTAAAGTAAGAACTCTGATTGCTCAGGGAAGACTGCTTCAGAGGAAATACAGAAACCATTCTGTTTCACTGTTGTTGTATTTATTTCTATCGAAGGTCATCCCCATACTAACATGCAGTGCTGAAGGTTGTGTGGGAGTGGGTCCCAGTAGGCCCCCCCATCCCTCCTTTCCTTTAGTGCAGCTTGGACCATGTGCCTCCAATGTTGGGGAATGCCCCCATTGCTCTTATGTAATACCAGCGTCGGCTGGCATTTGCGTAGATGGGGCTGTTGTGCAGGACACGTGGCATTCATGTTGTGCCCCCTTGACTCCATCTTTGTAACTAGGCCTCACTGCGATAATATGAAAAGGCTTCTCTCCCCTCAGCATCACCGCGCACACCACACACATGACCCCCACCTTTTCTCTCACTGTGTCTGAAAAGCTTCGCAGCTCCAGTCTCACGCTTGAGCCAGAGGTAATTGCAACAAAAAAAAAGTAACATCTCACTCTTCCTCTGAGATCCCTGTCCTGTGTGTGAAACGGCTTCAGCCAGGGCCTGTAGCTCATCCATCTCCACAAACCTGCTCATGTCCCCCCACCCTCGCTATTGGAAAAGTACTGCCAGTTTATGCCTGTGTCGTCGCAAGGTATTTTCTAGATGTACCAGATACGTGACCCTGCCATGATGCCCACCTAGCATGCCCTCTGATTAACATCAGACCCCTGTCCCAGTATATTGTCTCCCACTACTAACAGACGCCAACCTGCCTCAGCCATTTTACGAGTCCAGAACCTCAGCGCAACAAATGTTATCATATTGGTCAAGACCCTTAGCCTAATACCCCAATAAGTCTCCAAAAGTGATGAGGTAAATACACAAATGAAGTATATAGGTTTATAATGATTTTTTCAAAGGAGTTGCAATGACTAGTATTTAGTGCATGCTTCATTAAGTTGTATTATGTTAGCTTAGTTAGTGACCACCCCGCCTCGTAGCAACCTGACCCTCACCCCTCCTGGACGCTGCCAGCCGGACCACATGATGTTCACCCTCCCGCCAACTGGACAACCAATCCGGAAGAAGCATCGCCTGCACCCACATATGTGCCGTCACCTTTCAGCCTATCCTGCACTGTTGTAATACCCTATGTTAGTTGCGTCATCTATGACGATGTTTCACTTTATATTGTGCAATTTTTGCCAGAGCGCTCTCGAGCAGCAGAGTTCTCTGGATGCCAATTCTATATAAAAATCTCAACATGGAAAACTCTGGCATTGAAGCAGAAATGTCCTGTTGCCCTGTTCAGCTAAACCGTTACAAATTCTGGAGCCAGCGTTCAAGACCTCTAGAGATACCCTATTAAAAGTGGAGAAACAGCTCTTACCGGCTCCTTAACCATCTTACTCTGGACCTGGAAGAGCTAATTAATAATTCTGCGAGGGTGAACAGGAAATTATGGCAGGGCGATTGGACCAACATGACTGTAGAAAAGAACCAATATTAAGTCCAAACAGCCACGAGAGGAACACAAGGCATGGGCTCACTCCTGAAAGTATTTGATCAAATTTCCCAACAGATGGTATTGGATCCAGTTTAACCGTTTCAGGATGAACTTGCTCCCTACCAAACAGATTTTGAAAATCTATGGACATGTCTCATTCGATGAAGAATGGAAGAAACACTGAAGCACATAACCCTATTCTGCCCTGGGTTAACTGACACATGAACCAAATTCCTGGGCCAGATTGTTGAGGAAAGGCACCTTGAAGATGCAGAAGTATTTTGGTCCTTTCTGGCAAAATTTGCTCTGGTGAAGTTCTTGAAGGATGGCTTCGATAATGATGGGAAAGGAACTTGAAAGAATGGGACTTTTGTTAAGTCAATGAATATGAGGGACTTTACTGTGTTTTTTGGTTTTGGAATGGGGATTTGCTGCTCCTTGTCTTTTCTGTTTTTTTTAATATATAGATAGGGCTGTTGCTCATCCTTTTTAAATCAGTTTAAATATGTATCAATGTCTTACAACACAAAATCGACAATGTTGTGATATATGTCATGTAGTGTTGGAACCCTTACTGGATAATTATTGCCTCTATTAGCTGAGAAGAGTCCTGCAGATGCTTGGCCTGCATGGACCCGCAATCCAACTTGTTGTGCTTGACTTCACACATAAATTGTCTGGCTCACCCCACCTCTATTTTTGTCCTTCGATGCATTCCCTTTCTGTTGTTTTCTTTCCTTGCCATTTTTAAACCAACTGTAAAGTGTTAAATTTAGAAACTTGCAATAAGACATGAAACCCCACAGTGCTCATATCAGAGAGTATCTCAGGATTTTAGACCTGAGATCCTCTCTGACGTGAACACTGTCCTCTGTGTGTTTCCAGGATTTCCCTCGCATTCAGGATGTCTAGTTCCCCGCTGCCGGCATGCGTCGTTTTGCCAACATTGGAGAGCAAGAAATATGTAGTGAAGGCAAAATCCGGCAAACACACATAGATGACGGTGCTCACAGATTTTGAACATTCTCCTCTGCGTGTTCACAGGATTTTGTTTACACAAATCAGATTATATTCTGAAATGACAAAAATATAAAATAAATACTTATGTGAATGAAAAAAAAAAGTATGATAGTAATTTTGTTTTCACAATTTGGAACAGAAGAATACAAGTACGTGAATGCAAAATTATGCCAGCCTAAAAAAATCTTCTATGCGTTATTCAGTTCTTCAGTCAAGTCATAAAGACGCACAAAAGCACACCTGTGTGGCAATGCTATGGCCTGATTTGATGATTTGAAACATTGTTTTTCAATGGGAAAATCAATGTCAATGCTTCCAGAATAAATTAACTGCTTGTAGAAGTGCCTTTTTACTGCTTGGGAACTGTCATTTAAACTTTCCACCTGCTTAAGAAATGATAAGCAAGAATTTCTGTTGGTTAAGGGCAATTTTGACCGTGCTGCGTGGCTCCCCTTTTCTCAGCAAGCAAGTCTACCGCCTAGGGCAGCATTTCACCTGTTCTTAAGTGCAAATACCACACAACAGAGATTCAAGGTGAGGCTGGTGAGTATTGCAAGTAGGGCAGGGCAGCCCTCAGGACATTTTTGCAAGTTACACTTGATTTTTTGTATCATTTATTAGCCATCTCCTTGATTGAAACATAATAGAGCTTAAATGTTCATGTTCCCCCTCGCCAGACGGTGAGCAAGCTGTGTCCCCCTCCCTCCCAGGTGACTTTGAGAACCCGAGGAATACATTAGGTTGAACTCTTGCTGTGTCTTCACCTGAAGATACAGGAGACTTGAACTCTCCTCCAATACCCTCAATGGGACAGTAGAATAGAATGCCAGTAAGTGTGCGGGCTCATCTCCTGGAAACTATTTCCGGGTCAACCAAAGATGGTTACTTTGCCATGTTGTGAAAAAGCTAGGCTTTATGCCAGTTACCTGCACTAGCAAATTGCTGTGAGACTTTTGCATCTCCCAATGCCCCCCTCCCTCCAATTTTATTGGCTTGTTTGTGCAGCAGTTTTCTCTGGTGTAGCGCTTTCCTGGAAGGGGCACTCTTAAAGCAGACACTACATGCATCTTGGATTTAGGTTCTATATAAAACAATGAATACAAATACAAATAGAAATCTTGTTTCCCTTGGCAAGAGAACACTCAGGATCTCAGGGTTGCTTGTGTTCCAGTCAGCAGGCATCACTGGCCGAACTGGTAGCTTGCCAGTTTTTATGCTCATGTCCAACCCACTTAACACCAGGACAGGAATGCACCAAACTATCTCTGCACCTTCGCTGCTGCTCCAATGCTGCACCCTGATAAGTGGACATACATAGATTAAGGACAACAATATTGGAAATGTTTAACTGTAGGTATGAAGTACGGGCAGCATGCACTTAGGGTGTGACCATGATGGGTGATGTACTAGAGTGGAGGCAGAGGAAGTGAGGGACAGAGGCAGGTTTTTAGCAAGGGAACATAATTAGCTTTGCTAGCTAGGATGGATTGTTGGGTCGAGCGAATGCTGATGTCTGAGCACAGAATGCAATCTATAGGTCACATGTTCAATCCCATTGAGATCAGGATTTCATCCATCTGTGATTGACCAACATTAGGAAAATCATGTTCTGGGATTTTATTTTATTTTTAATAGTGCACAGCTGAAACCTATGTTTTTCTTGCAGGCACAGCGTCAAATACTCTTTGGGTTGCTAGCTTATCTTGCAGCCAAGCAGATCCCAGAGCTGACCACTTGAAGTTGCAGACACTTCCATTTTCGCGCATTTTGTTGCATCTCTTTGGATTGTGTGAGTACCGCATGTTGGAGACAACACAAAGCTTGTAGGTGTTTGGTTATTTGCCCACCCATTGATTTACCATGTGTATAGAGTAGGCATTTCTCAGACACTGCCATTAGATGCCCACAAAAGCCCAAACTGTTGGCATTGCCAATGCTTGCTTAGGAAGCAGCGACCTTCACAGGATAAGTAAACAAATTGTTAGTAAGCATAAACATTGTTGGATTAGATGTTCTTTATTTTTTTTAATCAACGAAGCTGTGAAAACCAGTGATTGCGCATAACAGAATGTTTTGGAGCTCTGCTATTTAAAAATGAAAAAAACACATTTTGTAATACCACTTTTACTGAATAGCATAAGTATAGTTTACATATTTTTACACACATCTACCGAATAGGATGCACACTTGTTCATGTCAAACTAAAACAAATGAATTAATGTGCTGTAAAAAGTCAATTGCAATCTACAGTGACAGCCACTTTTCACTGGCAAGCAAATAATATCATGTTAATAGCAAGTTAACTATAACGTTAATAGCATGTTATCTATATTTGTATCTCGCATTGGGGTACCTTTTGCGCATTCCCTGAAGTAAGGATTTCAGCCTTTATAAAGCTTACATGTAACATCAGAAGTGTATGTAGGTTTTCTGGTGCCCTAGGACCAACTAAGTGCATGTTCTCCCCTCCTCAAATTTCCTCCACCTTTGCCACACTTTGCACCTTCAGCAGATTCTGCTCGTTCAACAGACTCTGTCCACCTTGGCCAAACTACGCCCCTTACCCCACATTTTGGCTCCATAGAATCATCGGGATTTTTTTTAAGGCTGTGTGAACTAGAAAGCTATTGCTTCTATTGCATTAATTCAAGACTGTTACCTTCTAAGCCATGTTAATTGGAAGAGTGTTTTCAGATCCCTGATGCCCTAGATTTGGCGGAGGCAGTGTGTTCTACAGTTCAGTGCACAAGAGGTACTTCTTGAGGCCAATTGTCTACTTTTGGTAAGGTCAGAAAGCAATTGTTTAAAGGAAGCAATCGGAGCATAAGCTGTCTGTCAACTGGACACAAGTAAGGGAAGTGTGGAATGAGGAATTTTTGTTTCATTTAGAATATCAGGTCTCTCACGAGTTGCCTACTGTTGCCTCATGAGAAGCACCTAGACTGACCTGTAACATGAATGTTTCCGGCAACATAACTACATTTCTACTTGTGGTCTTTTAAAATGCCAACATTTAAATATGAATTATAAGCAAGTGGTACAGGTGCATCATACAAACATGTTGAATAAAAATAACTCAACCTCCTACACATGGGTACAGCTGTGTTGATAGCAGGGGGCAAAATAGAAGAGGGCAAGTTACCACCTGCTGCAGCTCATGTACCTCCATCCTTTGGGTTGAAAACATGGCAAAATCCCAAGTGAAATGTGTAAACTCTGCCTGGATATAACGACCTCAGTACAATAAATACAGTTAGAGAAGGTTCTTGGAACCTTTGGCTGTGCATTCCCACAGTGAAGTAATGGATAAGGGTGACCCTGAACATTCATGGGTAGGGAGCGGGAACATTCCTCTTAGCTGTGTAATGCAGGCAGCCTTTATAGCTAATGAAGTGGTACATACTGTTTACATCATTGCTGTGTGTGCCATTGTCCTAAATACCCAACACTCCAAGAGTAAAACTGAGTAATGTGTTTGGTGTTCCAGCACACCATTAGCCTTGTGGGTGCAGCTTAGGCTTTGGGTACTGCCAACTTGAGCTTATGGCAATGTCTGTTGACTCTTTAGAGTTGGTTGGACTGTACAATACATAGGAACATTTTGAGATGTGTGGGTGATATAGATTTTGTGCTGTCGTTTTAGGAATTGGTTCATAGTAAAAATTCTACCCTATATTTAAAATGTAATTTGTGCAAAGGTTACTTATAAACACACATTATGCATTGTGTGACATACTTTGCACTTGTTCTCCTGGAAGCACTGCAGGGGCAGCTTTATGTCATCAAAGACACATGGTATGCAAGGATGCCATTTGCCTGCTTAGCACTGGGCAGCTTCTGTAAAGATGGCTGAATGATATCTTGACGGGGAGCTTCAGACTTTTCTTATTTGCAGCTCTAAACCATTAGGAACGTTTGGCCCACAGTTTTTTCCCTGTCACGTTTCTGTGGCTTTGGGTATTCTTTCACAGGTATCTTAATGCACTTGTGCATTTAGATGTACTCTTTACCATTTTTACCTCTGTATGCTCTATTTCATGGTTGCGCCTTTTGAACCGCTGCAGACCTCCAGAAGTTGGGGCCAGGGAGGGAAAGTAGTGCTGGCTTCCAAGCATCATGTTAGTACCCACATGTGGAACTGTGTGCTTGACTTTAGCATGGAAATGCATTTAATATTGTGAAATGGTGCATCATGCTTACCCTTTACTTTTCTGTGGGGAGGGCCCCCCATTTTTGCAATGGTTTAAAAATGCATGTCCTGTGTATTTGAGCATAAAAGGTATTGCTCAACACAGTATGTGTGTGCTGATTAGAAGCAAAGCCAATGATAATGGGGAGTGACACAATATAACCAATGAGGTTCTGGCTGTTTTGCATATTAAAGAGCACTTCGAGAACTGAATGAGCGAAGAGCTTTCTTTCTGTCATATATGTCTCTGGCAGTTGTAAGACTAAATAACCAAATGCCTAATGCATGCAAGGTTTGGTACACATCTCTTTTTTTTTCTTTTTAATAAACACAAGTCACCCTAGCAATAAAGCTTTTGTAAATATTAAGCATATATACAGATTTGGCCATCAAAGACTCTAGCTGTCAGAGGAGAATGACTGCTACCAACTCAAATCACTCACACGTTGTGGATCAGAGACATGCAAATTAATATTTCTCCTCTGTGAAAGGTACAGTGAGCTAAAAAGTGGTTGTAGACCCTCCTGATTGGGAACCTACCCAGAGATCAGGTTATTTGGCCGTGTCCTCGGTAGAGGGGCTCCCCACCTTTTGTGTATAAAAAAGGAAGAGTACATTGAAAATAAACTGCTATAAACTACAGCTTCTGTGGCACTCTGCCGCCCAAGGCCAGGGCCTAGTTAGACTTATTGTAAATACATCACTGAAGTGTCATGTCATATGAAATGCCCATGGTGAGCAACTATGCACTTTGGTCGATTATAATCCAGAGGGAGAGGTGACAGCCAATCAGGCGGCCTGAAAAGTGGAATGTATTTGTAAGCATAAGATGGTTTTGCATTCTATCCCCTTGAACCTGCCATTTCTTGTTGCTTTGCTTCTGCCTTTGGACACTGCTTACCCCACCATCCACCCCCAACACTACTGGCCTCTCCCAACAGCCCTCCACTTGCCTGTCAATACTCTCTGCTGCTACTGCTTCCTGCTCATCCTACCCTCTGTTGGCTCAGTAATGGAAATAGCCCCTTTGCAATTTTCTATACCAGCCATCTTTGTATATAATGTGTTCAGTTTTTCAACAGAAATCGGGAATGTGTGAAAATCAGTCGGCAACAAAAATCACTAATAGAACCCTGGACGAAAAACCTGCACGTGCCAACAGCTGTAATATCCACTGTACCACGTTTGTCTGTAACATCCCTGAGCCCTCGCTGAAGCACTTGCTTCGCTGTGTCTACCGTGTCTCGATCTGGTGGGCCATTACCAGCTAATTCCAACCCTAAAGGTATACTCATTGGTACTATATTAGTATTATAGGGGTTCAGGTGACATTAACAATTAACTGCCTTAGCTTGTTTTATCTGGTCACCCAAACCCTTTGATGGAATGATGGGAACCAAATACATGGTTACCTGTATTTAATCCTCTATGTTTCAGCTATACCTTCTATAAATACATTGTTTTCAATAGTCTGATTAAATAGAAAAGGGTTTAGCAAGAAGGTCATAGGACATATTGACCCTTTTACCTGTTTTGACGAAGGTCTATTTGTGACGGTAAATGTGGTACAATTGTTCGATTTGAAGTTTGAAAAATGGGACACTTTCCCCTGAACTCAGAGAGGCGACCATCATATTTTTCTGGCTTGACTGCCTAAAATGATGATGGCCATTGAGTAGGTTGGAAGGCAGCAGGTAAGACATTATTCAGCAGAATTTTGGATTCTAGCCTTTGCATCCATAAAATGGCCACGGCAAGTGTGCAGACATGCAGGACATCACTTTGCTCTTGCTATTATATACATCACACTGAAGGAAGCTCACTCACCTCATCTACTCCAAGCAATTTATCGGAGAAAGCAAATGTGTTATTAATTTGTTACTAACCTAGAGTACATCACAATATTTATTTACGGATTTTTGTATCTTATAGAAAGCATTTGTTCATCATAGTAGATGGATTGGATTCCTGGTCAGGAAGTAGCCAATTGTTCTTTAAAATTGGTTAGTAATATATATCGAACGTGTCTTCAGTTAATAAGGGAAGGTATCAAAGTTCTCATTTGCAAATAGCCAACATGATTGTTGTATGGGCCATTGTCATTAAAGGTGTATACAACTGTTCTAGCTTCTGTGAGCAACATGTGGTTCTATTTGCTAGTATCATGTAATCAAATGCACTCTGAGTAGAACAGATGCATCGCATTCATATATGAAAGCTACATATAGGTTATGAGGTTTCCCTGAGAACCTAAGGGACTAGTTCGCAGAATTCGACCATTCTCTGATGTCACTGAAATGTGAATTCATTTCCAACAGGCTTAGCTTGAATCAGTTTACACAATTTTTTATCATACCACTTTCTAACTTCTGTGAGCTTCACCTAAAGTTACCTATCCTATGCAAGACAATACTCCATCCCCTAACTTCCTATCCTCTTGTATAGAATAAGTAGACTTCCTCCTACTACTACTATACCCACTACTACTCTTACTCCCACTATTCCTCCTCCTCCCATTCCCCCACTACTACTCTTCCTCCCACCACTTCTCCCACTACTACTCCTCCCACCACAACTACTCCTCCTTCGACCACTACTCAAATGCTCTTCTTTCACCCAGTTTCATCCACTTTACATTCACTCCTTACACTACCTTTTCTTCCCACTCGTCTGACAAACACATACACTCAGACTGCAGAATCACAGAATCACCATCCCTTTTAAGCCAATGCCTCACCTGTTACATGAACTCTCTCAAAAAGTTGCTGTTACCTCCTTCCTCCTGCTGGTTTCATAGTCATCCTTCACCTCGACTT
The DNA here is from genome assembly GCF_040938575.1 of Ambystoma mexicanum. NCBI lineage: Eukaryota > Metazoa > Chordata > Amphibia > Caudata > Ambystomatidae > Ambystoma > Ambystoma mexicanum. The sequence continues at coordinate 727,045,335 of NC_090931.1, forward strand.
CTGACCTAACATAAGAAACCCACACTTCCTGTTTCTTGTTCCCTGTTTAAGAAAATCAGTACCATTTGCTGAATGGCCATCGTTGCCTACTCAATCTGGCCCTGTCTTCTCCTGCCAGGTCATGTGTGTGTAGGGGAAAGTCTCCTTACAAATGGGGCTATGCCCCACCCCATTTTCTCCACACAGGCACACAGTAAAATGAACATGACGGCATTGGAAGTTCAATGTTGCAATTCATGTTTCCAGGTCAGCATCTGGGACCATCTTGATGCTGTTTGAGGAATAGTCAATTTTCCTGTCTTAGTTCCTGGTTGTCGAGTGGATCATTGTTTTCTACTGCAGGATTACAGGCATACTCCACTGGTCTTGCGTGGTGCGTTCCCACACTGTAGCAATGTGTGGCTGAAGCCAGTGTCTCCCTCTTTCTCGATAGCCGCCTGTTGTGATCAGGTCCCTGTGGTGCCATGATTGTGCTTGTTGTTTTGTCGTGTTTGTTTTGGAATGTGAGTGGCTGGTCTTGGGTTTCTGGTTTCCTCTTCTTTGCTCTCCCTCTTCTTTGGCTTGGCCATATGTGAAATTGAGAGAAACCGCTGGTCGATAAATGCTCCAAGAGGCAAGGCTAGAGATAAGGGTCTTCAAAGAAAGACACATGCTGGGAAAATAAATGTAGAGATATAGGAATCGGGGTTCTCTTTCCTGGGACTGTCATCAGGGCTATGGCTGGATCTGGATTCCGCCCCACCCTTCCCACCTACGCCAGAGAGGGGTGTTCCACCCCTATTGACAGGGCTAAGGAAGATAACTTATTAGAATACTCTGGGTAAACCAGAAGCTTTTGTCAGCTGGACCTTTGTCCTAAAATGTCAACATGTATTCAGTTCTCCAGGTGGATTGCTTATTGCCAGTATAATACAACGGCTATAAGACAAGGGATGCACAATTGTGGTGCATTTAGACATGTTCAATATTGAATAAAGTCACATTACATTTAAAATGGATACACATCCTATGAAATATGTCATTAAAACATTGTTATACTGTTAGTAGAATGCAACAACGCAGAGAAAGAATGTGAAGATGGAATCAGGTGAAGGTTAGAGTTGTTATGAGCTCTCATGTTCTAAAGAGGTGAGTCTTAATTTTTGTCGTTTTATTGCCTCCCTGGTCCGGTGTGTCATGTGAAACTCTTAGCACTTCAATGTGGTCAGGTCAGTTGTGTCAAACGGACTTCATGAGCTGTCCTCGAAATGTGTCTTACGGTATGAGAAGGAGGTGAGGGAAGAACATTTTGTGTTGAAAAACAGGAAACCTCTTCATACATTTGGCAACAGTTTGAGCTAAAATCTCCAAACAGAATTGTCATTACTGTAATTGACTGCCTAAGGTGTGTCTCTAAATGTGCGCCGGACTAAGTTGTTTGTCCATGTAGATGCGGTAGACTAGAGCGTGTGTCCTTTTTGTCCAGGTTCACCAGACAGTACTTTTCATGATTGTATCTGTTTTACCAAACGTAGATTATTATCAGTCTTGAGAAAACACAATTTGAGAAACTGTTCTCCACCCCTTATATGCTTACTCTGGTCATTACATGAAGATTGTGTTGGCCTTTAGCTACATTGCTTAGGAACGTTTTATTTTAACAGAAAGGGAATTAAAGATATGTTCAGTGCAACTAGTGGTCACAACATGGCTTCTAACTGCTCCAAGAGGCATTTGCATAGCTCGAAAAGTTCATTATTCATCGAATTCATCTATTTTTCTTACAGCTAATGACGTCTTAACAGCATTTTAACAGCATTTTAAAGCTATTTTAAACAATTGTTTTTCAGGATGTTAACATACATTTGAATGGAATCATGGATCTGTGCATTTACTTGATTTGCTTGTATGGATAAACTTGTAAATATCTGAAATATAGCTTTTTTGATTGATTGATTGCTTAATGTAATGGTTATTCCCAATGTTGGAGTGCCATTGGAATATGTTGGGGATGGTTGGAATTCCTAAAATGCAGGGATTCTGCCTGGGCCATTACCGCTGTTTTAAGTGTCGATAATACCTCCAGTGACGACAAGACTTTTTTAGGATTTGTTTGCTGAAGCCCATTATTGGGTAGAGTGGTGATTGTGTACAGAGGTAAACGCGTAGTATTCCCAAAACTTGTAACGTGGCCGGGTTGTCTGATTACTAGGCTTAGTGATGGGTAGTGAATTGGTGTTCAGTTCACAGGGTCAGTGTTAATGGTCACATGTGAAGAGTTTGCATTGATTTAAATACATGTTGAGTTAATCGGGACAAAAGCACAATATATTGCATAATGCTTTGTGTAAGTGGGAAGGACTAATGCTTTCAGCCTTCTTAAATCCGCAATAGCGTTTTGTTGAAGGACTTTTGAGAGGAAGTGGCTTGTTGTGCAGATGAATGGATCTCTACATGGTCTTCCATGGATGCGATGTCCTCACTTATAAGGGCAGTGATATCCTCCCCTGATGGACTAAGCTGGAGGTGATTGATGGCGCTTAGTAATTTCCTAGAGAAAGGACACTTTGAGAAAGGAATGGACCACACATTATGGGGGGTCTTGTCAACCCCTTCATAACCGTTGCAATAATTCCCAAAACGGGTTTAGAGTATTCAAGTATACTCCACAGCGAGATACGGGGGTATATTTAACTTTCTTGTTCTCAACGTTGCTGAGAGCGAGCATAACATTATGATGATGCATTTCTGACGTATTTTTCTTTTTTTTTTTTACGGTTGGTGAATACATTTGAACTTTTGTAAATGTTACACAGTTTTTACTGAGCACGCTGAATAAAGATAATGTGACATTAAAGATGCGTTTACAAGATGACTTACCTTTACGAAATATAACTCTTAAAGAGACACTAAGTGTCTCTCTTTATAATGCTAATAGAACCAGACAGCAATGCGCGGTTGAATCACCTGCTGGCCGCATCATATATGTTCATCTTTGATTCTAGTAGTTTATCTCTGTGTGTAGGGGCGTTGCTAGGGGGGGGCTAAGGGGGCTATAGCCCCTGATCTTTTGGTTGTAGCCCCGGATAGAATCTCAGGAGCTACAGCCAAAAGACTAGCTAGCCCCCAGTCCCAACAGTTCCAACATAAGCTTAGCCCCGGGTCTTTTCCAGACCTAGCAACTCCCCTGTCTGTGTGGTTCTGAGATCGCGTTTAAAGGGTGTTTGTGCATGTGTTAAGACATTCTACGATATAATCGCTCATATTAAGAGTTGTGCCGCTCCTTGTAAAACTCTCTGGTTAAAGGTTACCTTTGGAAAGCACTCCTTGAGAGCTGTGTGTCTCTTCCACATTATTTTGCATTTGTTCATCTTACATGCTACACATAGCACACACTTAGACATAGGGTTGCAGTCAGAGCCATCATTGTACGTGAAGCGGCTGCTGTCTAAATGTTTGACACCGAGAAATCCCCACTTTTCAACACAAACGTGTTGACACGTGTAATTGAAAGTGCGGTCTCAGCCACCGATTAATAATTTGTGTTCTACAAAAACAGATCAAAAGTCTTACTCCGAAAGTGGCAATGCATTCACTAGTAGTTTAACAGGACAAGCCCTGAATATTCCCAACCCATTAGCCAGTAAGACGCTGCAGAACCCTAAACACCCTAAAAAGGCCATGTCCAGTTACTTTTTCTCTTTCCAAGGCCAGGTTCTCGGAAACGAAATATGGGAGTGGGCAGTGACCATGGGTCTGAGATCCTTGACAAGCGTTCTCCTGTATTTTGAGTGAGAGCGCACAACTGTGGCCACCATGAATCCTCCCCACACATGTAACGGCTTTCAGAGCTTAGCAGCTCAACACTCGATTCCCAGGATGGCTTTTTCAGATTGGGCTATACGCCACAACTATTGCATTAGAGTACATATGGGGAGGCATTGAATATGAGGATGGACACAAAGCTTGTGTAGGTGCTTGGTCATTTACCTACTTACTGACTGCCCGTGCTCAGCCCTACGACCCTTCCCATACAGTTTCTGCTGCGCCCCACGCAACACAGCTCCTCATGGGAACTCTTTGAGCTCACTTTATCAAGTTTTACCATCAAAGTTTGCACTCAAAGTGCCTGTCAGTGTTTCTTTCAAAGCAGGTTTCTCTGAGTGAATTGCCTAATTGGAGCCGTAAACATGCTAATTGTGTAATAACTATGTTTTAACCAGGTCTGCATGCAGCCACTCGATTTATAAGCACTGTGCATGTCCTACACGGACGTCTTGTTAAAAACAAGCCTTGACAAATACAACAATTTGGGCTTGTGTATAAGTATGAGGCAATTGTCTTGTGCTGCTATTATATGCCCAGGTGCTTGCCCTATTTTGCACCTGCTACCATCAATGGCCAATGTATACCACTATATCAGTATGTGCCTGGCAAGTGCTTTTCACATGCCTACTTACAATCCAAGCTGTTGGCATTGCCAATGCTTGTTCCGTTTGTGTTGATCTATGGGAGACGCAATGGCAGATATTCATCACTGCAGTCTTAATTATGTTCAGCTACTGAGGCCACACAAAAGGAAATGTGACAGTTTCTCAGGCAGCGATATGATGCCATGTATTAGTTATTAGCCAGGGCTGGACTGCCCCACCGGGACACCGGGACATCCCCCGGTAGGCCTCTGGCCGGTAGGGCCTCTTTTCGAGCGGAAGGATACATGCACATAACATGTGCTTGGTCGCAGCTGGCCTGTCCTCTTTTACAAATAGGAGGAAATGATGGCAAGAGCTCATCATAATGTATCGCCGAAGGAGCTCGAGGGGCGCAGGGTGATGCAGGAGGTAAGCATTGATGAGAAGGAGCCAGGGCCGCAGCTATCACTTCATCATTTCCCTCCTCTCGCATGTGGCGCAGGCGGTGCCGCGGAGCGTCGCATCCCAACTCATAACAGAGCCTGTTCCAGGGGACCTCCGTCTCCTGTCAGAGAGAGGGAGGTCTGTGCGCTTGTGGGGCAGGGGACCCCGTGTGTAGAACGTGCGAGAGACTCGCGCCCGTCCAGGGAGAGTTTGCACAGCAAGGTCGGCCGCGTGATCAGTACAGTCACAACACTCATATATATCCTGTCATGACGGAGAGAGGGGACTCCTGAAATAGTGCCTGTTCCTCGATATTGAGAGAAGCTCGCACTCCGACCAGCCTTTCGGCACAACTTTGACTGCTGCATACTGAGTGTTTGCACAGTTGTTGTACACTGGAACTGTTTGTTGCACATCAGAACACCGCCTCAGGTTTTACACATTGGACGGGATGTTGTAGCTTTACACAGCTACGGCAATGTGTTTAAAGGAATGTTGCAAAAGCTGGTAAGATTGAGACTGAAACATCAACGTTTTTATACATATTATCTTCTGAGTACCCCACGATTGCTGTATCTCTCTTCTTCGCTCTTTAATGTCTTCTTCATTTAACAATGTGTGTGCATTTCTTTCTTTCTTTCTTTCTTTCTTTCTTTCTTTCTTTCTTTCTTTCTTTCTTTCTTTCTTTCTTTCTTTCTTTCTTTCTTTCTTTCTTTTCTTTCTTTCTTTCTTTCTTTCTTTCTTTCCCAAATGTCATCATTTTATGTTTTATTGACTATACAAATATATCTGCTTCCCTCCTTTCTTTAAATGTCTGTTCTCTATTTTCAAATTTAGAACCTGAGTCCGTCCTTCCTTCCTTCCTTCCTTCCTTCCTTCCTTCCTTCCTTCCTTCCTTCCTTCCTTCCTTCCTTCCTTCCTTCCTTCCTTCCTTCCTTCCTTCCTTCCTTCCTTCCTTCCTTCCTTCCTTCCTTCCTTCCTTCCTTCCTTCCTCCCTCCCTCCCTCCCTCCCTCCCTCCCTTCCTTCCTTCCTTCCTTCCTTCCTTCCTTCCTTCCTTCCTTCCTTCCTTCCTTCCTTCCTTCCTTCCTTCCTTCCTTCCTTCCTTCCTTCCTTCCTTCCTTCCTTCCTTCCTTCCTTCCCATAACTATCCCTTCCTTAATGTCCTCCCTTTCTCTATTTCTCGCTTTCTCAAGTTATTTCCTTCCTCCTTCAATACTTCATGTGTTTCCTCTGCTTGCTTTCTTTCTTTCTTTCTTTCTTTCTTTCTTTCTTTCTTTCTTTCTTTCTTTCTTTCTTTCTTTCTTTCTTTCTTTCTTTCTTTCTTTCTTTCTTTCTTTCTTTCTTTCTTTCTTTCTTTCTTTCTTTCTTTTCCCACTCCCTGCGGCCACCCCTCACCCTGTGTCCCAGACATCCTGTATAGTGGGATTTTACTCTCCCTGTCTGCAATTGAACTCAGAGTTGCGATATAATGTTGCCCGTATGTCGTGCTTGCTCAGGCTAAGTGGGCCCATGGGGAAGGGATGCTAGTTCCTAGCAAGTGAGTAGCAAAGTGTGACTCACGGGATAAAAATGTGTTGTGTTCCTGTAATGTACATCTCCTGTGAGAGCTGGAAAGTGCTAGGAGGAGGGCTGTATGAATCTGGGGAGGGAAAAGTCTACATGGTCCACATCTGATGACATCATAGACGGACCCCTGGATAAGGCATTTGTATTCCTTCCCAAATTTTCCATAGGATAGCAAAAACTCTCAAGAATGCGCAACAAAAAGATCCTGGCTGCGGGTGGGATCTACCTTCTGGGATCAATGACTTTGGGAAAGGGCTGAGTTGTCCTCTTTAAATGCAGAATTTTCTTGGAATTCAGGAATGGTTGTATCTGTTTATTTATTTCAGTGCACCAAACCCTTAGGCGTGTAGGCGCTAGTTACAGAAAGTGCATATTACATTAGTGAAGTGCGAGGGCACGCATAGGTGTTACAGAGCGAATTCAGGCATGCAGCTACACATATGAGACATACTAGAGGTGTGCGTATGCAGACTGGCAAAGCCTCACGTCATGGCAACAGCCATAGTACAAAATGTGAAGACGTCTAAAAACATTTGTTACAATCCATGCTTTATTTGATATGTTGCTTACGTTTATTGATACTGATATTGCACTCGTGGTTTGTCCATCTATCATTGAAGATATACTTTGCAAGATCATGAACTTATTTAAAAAATGAATTTTTATAATCCATACATGATTAAAACATGGTTTAAATGCACTAATTTGGACTCATTTGATTCAACATCTTCTTGGGGATGCTCGCAATCCCCTCATAGAAGGGTTGGGCTCACGCGCTGTGCTCGCTCCTTCGGAGAAATATGGGGCCGATTTGAAAATAATTTCCAGGGCCACTTTTGGTTTCCAGTCCAGCCCTGTTATTAGCATTCCATGAGGTGCATCTGGTAATTATACACCAACCCCCAAAAACATCAAGCTTGTTTTCATAAGCTTAGTCCAGTATCTGCACCGCTTTGGAAATCTGTGCAGACGGTACAGCTGTACCCATCACATTTCATCAGAATGGTATTTTATGTTTGTTTCAAATGTTTGCATTCTTTAGACCCACTAATGGCACCCAGCCACTCAAAACCTTTCTCTGAAACTATGCAATGTACACATTTGATGTGTTCCGTAACATTCCTTACTTGTTTTCTGAGAGGCTAGATTCCATTTTTGGAATGGAGGAGGGAGGAGTATTGCAAAGGGTGGGTCTCACAGCTGCACACTGTCTGTCCCGTATTGCTCTAATAATTCACTTCTAGGTAATCATTAGGAGCTGATTTGTGTGGGGAAATTGGGGCAGTGATTCAACAAAGACACGAAGGGCCTGATTCGTGGAATTTTTTGCATGGAAAATAGGCACTTTGTCGGCCAATCTGTGTGCAAAACCACCTTGTCAAATCGACTTTGCAGGACTTTTTTGGACATTGTGGGGACTTTGCGCAGGTATGGCATGCCTCTGTGAGCAGTCGAGCACTCCACACAGAGTGTGGGCCGGGCCTGCGCAGAGAGTTAAATAGGGGTCAGAAAATGCAAATTACCCATACTCCACGCAGAATGAGGAAGAACAAGGCATTACAAGAACAAAGCGTTACGTGGGCGTGTTGAGGGATGGCTTTCGTGAGGAAACCCCATACGCAGCACCATGCAAAAGCAAGCAGTTTCATGGATCTGACCGTGCAATATCATGTTGGGGAAATCCAAAAGCAAAGCCCCCGATGACACCGCCAGGTATAAACAGGTGCAAGGCCCCAATCGCATACGATTCACTGTGCAAAGGTAGGGTGTGTGCATGCAGTGGGGATGCCGTTCGCAGTTAGGGGTGCGTGTGTGAGTGTAGCGGGGTGCAGCTCAGGTTTTTGGGGGTTCACAGGCAGAATGACCAGAGTTTTACCTGAGCTATGGAAAATGGTACGCACGTTGTCGGGGTGCTGATTATAGCTCCGGGAGATTCTGTGCAGTGCTGCTGAGGTGCAGGCTTGGTTGCAGGGAACCCCACACAGTATTACCTGGGTGCATGAGTTTGCCCGGAAAGGTAGTTGTATGTGGCTGGATTTGCTTTGTGTGGGGGAGTGTCAGGATATTTCAGCCGCGACTTGTGTATAGGGTTACTTAGCAGGATTAATTCCATGAATACGCCGAGCGCACACACAACTTTCTGCCGGAAGTGATGTGCAAAGACGTTCTCGGCATGGGGGCATTGCAGGATCAAAGCACACTTTTCCATGAATCAGGGTCTAAGCATATATCTAACAATGTCTTTATTTAGGTAAAAATTGTACAGAGGTTGAGGATTTGTGTTTGATAAACTCCTATCAGGACTAGAGGAAACTCTACAACTAAAGAGGCACATCTGAATAAATCAAACTGGGTGAAGAACCATATTCACAGTGGCACTGGGTTTGATACAAATGTAAGGAGTGTCAGGTTAGCCCATGTTGTTAAATGATTTGCCCTGGATACTAGTTGTGTTCAAAACAGGTATTTTATTGAAAGTTCCAGCCAACACGTGTTTCAACCTTCCTGGGTATTTCTCAAGGCATATGTATTTGAGGGCATTCAGTCACGGATTAAGTGCCTTTAGTTAAGATACTGATAGTAATCTCAGCAGTGAAATTCTGGTTACAGGTTAAAATAGTTAACATTGCCGTAGGTGGGCATGGGGTAATGTCTTGAAGGGATGTTGTGGCTGGGTACCAGGGTCCTGATGGATGATTCTTAGCAAAAGTTCAGAGGAGCAGTTTTAGGGTCCACCTCTTAGAGTCCTGTGTGACGTTGATATATATCGATAGATTAACATCACATGCTCGAAGAGGCATATCCCAAAACAGTTCCTCAGACCTTTCTGCACCTCAGTACCTGCCTACATCAGGTGCGTCAAAACCTGTGCTCATTATAAAAAGGATAATTAATATCTTGTGGTACATGTGCGCAGTGAGGCCACTAGCGTGATGATGGTCATAAAAAATAACATAAATAAATAACTAAATATCGACGGCACATCAGCCATCTGGATGCTGATGGTGAATTGAAATTTGGAAATTATTCAATGCCACAGTAATAATGTTAGTTAATACGTTTAGTGCCTGATCCACATCATGTGGGAGTTTATCTCATATATTTAATAGGGCTGTTTAGTTCAGCTAACAAGTGGAAGATGCAGTCAGAAATCCCTCCAAATGGCACGTGGTTCAATGAATCGTCTCAGCTGAAGATCGAATGATATCCAAGCGATAGGGCAGAGGTGCGTTGAACAGTTCTTGTCTAGTGTGGATTTAAGTCATAGAAGGGGTGGCCGAGCATCATGTCTATAGTGTTTTTGGGACTTTTGCTTTTGAAACACAAATCTCAAGGCCAAACATTAATCACGCGTTTTGATAAATCCTCTAGGAACGGTATTTCATTGCCCACCATGTACAGTTACCTCAAACGACCAAGCAAAAATAGAGATCAAATGTGAAATTCATACCTAAAATACTTTTTCTCAAAGTAAATACCAGTATGAACCAAAGGGAAAATACATGCTACAATATAAACATCTCTCAACTGTCTTGACTCTCTCTGAACCCCTTAAGGGGGCAATAATTTGAGAGACTCCTCAGTAGAGCGAGATTTTAACACATGGGCAGGGGGACCGTGCGCAAATCCCCCACCGACGATTCATGGAATTGACTGCACAGGACTTTTTCTTAATTTGCGGGACCTTCGCGCAGGAACGGCATGTTTCTGCAAGCGGCAATGGCCTTGCGCGAGACACCACGCAGAGCGTGGGCGTGGCCTGCTCAGATACCAGAGTAGGGGACGGAACATGGACAATTAGGAAGAACAAGGGAAAAGGTGTCCATCGCACACCCACAAATGCACACAAACAATTGCATTAATGGATCAGGCCGCACAACCTCTAATTGGGGAAATGTCAACGCAAAGCTCTCGATATATCCGTCACCCGAAGACAGGCATACAGACACTTGCTCATAGGAATCTCTGCGCAGAGGTGGGATTGCATGTTGGATTTAGGGGTCCGAGCACGCACACAGGGTCCCAATCTAACTGAAGGGTGCACGTGCGCTGTGTAGCGGGGAGCAGGAACGGTTTATGGGGGTTTCCACACAGATTGACTAGAGTTTTATCTGAGGTACAGAAAATGGTAGGCATGTTGTTGGTGGGCCAGCAACAGTTACAGCGGGACCCGTGCAGTGTCGCCAAGGTGCTGGTTTGGTAGAAGGAGACCCCATGCAGTGTTGCACCCGGGGAGCACGCAAAGGTAGGAGAATGTGGCTGAATTTGCTTTGCGTCGGGTCTTGTCAAGGGAGTTTCGGCCACGACTTACATATAGGGTTACTCTGCTGGAACAATTCCATGAATACGCAGAGCATGCAGAAAAACATATGCACGCATGCTCGTGCAGATTCATTCTCTGCACATAGGATTTGTGGGATCTATGCACACTTTACATGAATCAGGCCCATGAAATTGATCACAGCAGAGCATCAGATTCCATTGTTCCTTTAGGGGTTGGGATCATGAGGGGCTTATTTGGTTGTCGTCACTTCAACAAAATGATCAGCTGCCATTTCCTGTAATATTTTTTTATGCAAAACAATGTAGATTGATGGATAGTTCTATGTGCATTTCTCTCCTAGAGCAGTATAAAAAGTTAGAAACATGATTAAACCGTGGATAACAAGGACACAAAGGGCCTAATTCACTGAACATTTAAAGCGGTACAAAGTGACTTTGTACTGCCAATAAACACGTTCCACCGGGCTTAATTTACAGGGCGGTCAAAGGTGTATTTTTGAATTAGGCCCAGTGGAACGTGTTTATTGAAAGTGCAAAGTCATTTTGAACCGCTTTAAATGTTCCGTGAATTAGGCCCTTTGTGTCCTTGTTATACAAAGTCGCTTTGCTACGCTCTAAACGTTAATTGAATTAGGCCCAAAATCTCAGTTTCCAGACCAACAAATAAACATTTAACCAGACACTTTTACTGTCTAAAATAGCAAAGAGACACAACCTATCTAAAGGCGAACTTTGGGGTAAAAAGGCCTTAATACATTTGCATTAATTGCTAGGTAAAAAGAAGTATGGATTATAAAAAAGATACTTTCTCTACAAAATGTTGCTTTACACAAAGTAGCCAATAAACAACTCGAACTAAAACATCATTTTTGGAGCTCTGCCTGTTTTATTAGCATGTTGCTTAATCTTGACTGTTTTGTATGCAGATTATGTGCCTTCTATCTCAAAACGAAAATGTGTCCCAGATTGCTCTATTTGTCCAGTTAAAGAGTTTGTTTTGGTGTTATTTATCTCAAAGAGCACACGCAAAATCAGGCAAGGACGAAATTAGACGGCATTTCGCTGTATTGATCTCATTAGAACACTGTGGTGCATAGCCATAGAGTTCACTGTTTTATGTTGCAAAATAGATCGTTTTTTGACTCACTGTCAACATGTGTGTTTGGATTACGTCTTCTTTGAGAGACAGACATTTAATATTGCTTCTACAGCCTTTGCAGAACGAGTCAAATGTAGCTTTAACTTGTGTTTAAGCAGGGATGTCATTTCACCAATATGCCTGGGGCAGCGGAAATGACATCACGCGACCCTTGACCCCTGATGACATCACAGATGTACCCCACCCCAAAGTGATATAGCGTGAAGCGATGGAACACGACCTTTCACCCGTTGACAAAACAGGAAGTGGCATCACATAGCATTGTACACTACGAAAAATATGGTTACGATATCACTATGATGTGATGTACATTTCATACAAGAATGGATCGCCATATGTATCGTTAAGATCAGTGTGTATAGGCCCATATTACCAAATGACTGTGTATGCAAGCAGACGTCCATGACCAAATGATAATGATGTGTTATTATATAGCACTAACGCTTAAGCGCTTTATATAGAAAAAATATACACCCAACCTGCGTTGTTACTCATTTATCAACCTCAGAAGGATGAAAGGCTGAGTTGAGGTGTTTAAGAACAGACTAAATCAGTGACCCTCTCCCTGAAGTGTGCCTGAAATAAATCTTTAATGAGTCTAGCAATTATTGTATAGAATTCCAGAAAGGCACATTATTTGGTATTCCTATTCTTTCTTATTTAGGGTCACTGCTGAAAGTGTTAGACTTGTGCCACGTTTCTTCTTTTTTTTAAGGGGCCTGAACAAGAAGGCCAGCCACTCCAGAAATAAAGAGCCATATGGTGCTGGCCACAGCCCAGGAGATTGCATTAAAAAAAGAAAAAAATGCTACTTTTTTTTTTAGAGGTCGCAAGGGAGTCCACAGAGGTCGCAAGGGAGATCTCAGAGGTCGTAGTTGAGACCTCTGGCGACCGCCAAATGACGTCCCTGGGTTTAAGGAAGGATCTTGGTGGAATGAGTCAACCAATCACAAATAAAATGCATTCTCTTATAACAACCATATTTAGGGGTCAATAAATAGGCACATGTAAGCAGGAGCATCTTCCATTTTTCATGCAATGGCTGTTGGCAGTGGGGCACATTTTATGACAGTACATGCAATTACACTCTGTGTTCAGACAAAATGATGCCGGGTTGATGGAGTTGGCTGCCTCAATAGCAGTGTTTAGAGGCAGATGAATACGTAATCCATAGCGTCTGCCCCTCCCCCAGTTCAATATTGCACCGGTGATAAATGTTAGTCACTAAGACAACCGTACCACCCTTATCCCAGGCAGGTACAGCAGGAGATGGATACAATGTAATGCTGAAGATGGCACAAGTAACCAAACTAACGTTATAACAATACATGTGCATGCACTAGACACAAAGCAAATGTGCACTCAACAGAAAGAACATGAACACTCAAATCTCTCAGATCCAAAGCTTTCTCATTGTTTGTTACATTAGGGTTTGGAAAGGCATAACTGTTATTAAACACAGAATTGCATAGCCGATTAGAGAAGATAGGATGTTTCTCAACAACTTTAGGTGGGCCAAGTGTAGAGAGCAACTTACAAGAAAATTATTAACATGGCATCCATAAGACATGAAGAATACTAACATAAGCAATATATAATCTGAATGCAACATAAATGACATGCAAATATAGCTCAGTAAAATGGAAATGCCTCAGTAATGAGCAGTCATCTTTTCCAAAAATGAAGGCGCAACACGCTTCTAAGTAAACAAAAGGTCTCAAGGCTTCAAGAAAACTCAAAATGCTGAAATAACAAAATAGAGATCCGTGCAGTGCTCTGACAGTATCTAGCAAACCAAGCCATGGTTACCATGAATAAGGGAGGATAGGAACGGCAGAGAGAATGCATGAGATGAGGATTCCCAGGACATAAGCAATACAATCTTAGATTAATTAAGAGCACAACTAGCCTTTGTAAGCCAGGTTCAGGACAATTATAAACCAAGGGACACCAAGAAGAATAGCTCAAGAGTGTCCCCAGTGGTAAAATAAACCATAAAACTCACATTAGTATTAGCTAAATTCCTAGTAAATGCAGGGTGAATACATGTCAAACATGGTCCTACCGCTCAAGACCCATAATTAAAGAACACTGACTATTAATTAGCAATGAATACAGATAAGACCCCTGCCTTACTCCTTACACATATCCCCAGACACAAGACAGCACACAAGGCCAAATGCAAAGGGATCCCCCTGGCTCATGGCCTAGAAATGACGGATGGTATCTTCTTTATTTGAAAGGAAAGCTGTCCTGGGACGGCTCTCGCCCTACTCCTCTCTGGCTCATGTCTTTACGACCTGTCAGTTGTCTAAGGTTGCTCAGTAAGAAGACAACCAATCAGAATTCTTAATGTTAGGCCGCCTATTAAGTATTATGCCAACCAATTACATAGTTTAGAAATGATGACAAGCATTATGAAACTACAAATGGAACCCCTATAGAATGTATATCGTAGTCACCAGTATTAACCAATCCCTGTACCCCATAGGTTTTGGTAGCGAAGATGACAGTATTATGTCAATTATGATGAATATTAAGTGTATAAACCATTGTTTTTGGTAATCATGTTGAGAGCTGCAAGACTGTTTATGTTTGCATGCTGTCCTTGCTTTATATGGATGATAATAAAGCTGGGTTTTGCCTGGACTTTGTCTGTAACCATTATTGAGTCCGGTTTGATCTGGCTCCGTGTGCAATTTGGGACTTCTCAGGCTATGTTAGCATCAGTACACCTTCTTCCAAGGAGAATGGGCTGAAATTGTGATGTTTTGGCCTGCTCATTATGACACCAACATAAGGAGGGTGCAAGTGAAAGTGCACTATCCTCAAGAGCCAATTAGGATCCATGTGTTCATTTTAGGGTGACATTGCACCTGTGCACATTCCCATCCTGCATGCAGATGCACAATCTTTATTTTTACCTTTACCTAAGCAGTAGTGGTATATATTTCCCAGTCCTGTGAAGTCATGAAAATTGACCTTCTTTGGAATTTCTGGATCGCCAAAAGCCAACTAGACATTGCAGGATAATCAATCAATTTGAAAAAGAGTGGTGATTGAACCGACATATCAGGTACACTACATTGGCATGCAAGAGTTCAGCCCTTATAACCTGCATACTGTAACATAGGCATCTGATGATAGGAGCTGATGGGCCCAGAGTACCAGGGAGCCCAGTGAAGGGTAAGTGCAAAAACAGGCAGAAGGCCTATAATTTATTTTATTTTGATCTCATAGAGATCACATTGAAGCGCTCTCTAATATATATTGAAAACCACGTTGAAATAAATTAAATCTATGTATGTATTGCAGAATCTTTATTTGCGTCAGTGGATGAGCATGCAGTGAAAAGAGTGCAGGTTTGTATTGTGTCGCTTGTGCAGCATAAGGTGGGAATTGGGTCATCTTTCATGTAGTCGGTGTTTGTGTTAGGAGTGCACGGTGGTGGCACGAGGTATGGTTCTTAGCTTACCATAAACTGGTGCATTTCTGGGGGGTTTTTGGTTTTATTGTAGCCATAACGTCCCTTTAACAATGTTTTTTCATTGGATTTCATAGGTTTTTATTAGTCCAACTTAACCATAACGTCCCTTTAACAAAGATTTTTCAGTGAATTTCATGGGTTTTTACCAGTGCATCCTAATTTGCTACAACTTACTAATATCATACTTACCACCAGTATAGCAACATTTTTTATCCAATTTAGAAAGTGTCACCTTAAAACTCTGCCAATACCCAACTTTTAGCATCCTTCTTAACCCTTCAAAAAGCTTTTTGCAACTTTCTCCGCCGTTTTTGTGTTCACACATGTTCGCGAACATGTCACGTCATCGTGGACTATCCGGACAGTGACACATGACTACGTACCCGCATGCAGCATGATGACGTGTTCACAAACACGTCCGCACTTCACAAATACATCCGTAATTCGCAAACGGGTCTGTGCTTTAAACAGATTGCAAACTTTAAAGCTCAAAATGTACACTTGCACAGCTCCTACACCTATTTTTACTCATTATCCATTAGCAAACTAGCACAAAGCACATACTTGGAAGAATATTTGGAAAACTGCTATTTATCTTGAAACTGGCATCAGCTATTGCCATCCCTCCTCCCCAAGAGCCACCACCACCAGATGGAGGACCTACACAATGGAAGAAGCACAATACTTCCAAAGTCAATCAAGAAGACCAGGAAGATGAGGTAAAAGTGCCTACCTCTAGCACCCAGAGAGAATCATGGGTGTGGCAGTTCATTACCACTGTTGGAAATGTACCAAAGGCTAAAGCTACCAAAGTGAAATGCACTGAGTGCAACCTGGGCAGTACTCCTAAGGGACCACCTCCATGCGCTACCACACCAAATCCAACCACCATAATGCTCTCAGAAAGGATGTTCCTTTCTTAGGAAGTAGTAGGCTGTCTTCCTCTGCCACATCTTCTTCAACCAATGCTGTAACCATAAAGCCTTCTTCTGTGGGATCCCACCAGCTACCTTGCAAGCAATAAAAGAAGCTGTTGATCCATATCTTTCGAAAACAACAGTACTCTGCATATACTGCAACACACCACTCTGCAGGGGGGTGCAATTACAAAGTGCTTTTGAAGCTGTAATCAAGGAGCATGAGAAACCCTGCCCCCTACCTTAGATTGAATACACCACAAAATCTTCCCCTGCATATCTGTGGTTGGTGCCCCTTCCCTCATTTTCCTCCCCACCTTACTTTCTGACATCTCCTCTAAAGAACCACCTTTCACAGTTAAAAAATAGAACTAAAAAAATAAGATTAGAGACTCTGTCTACTTTTACATTTTTCAGTCCCTCATGGTCATAGCCAGTAGCCAGATTATCCGGCTCGGACAATCTGCTCACTGCTCATGAAGACATGGCCAACTATTGGCCCATTACAAACCCCCCGTTTATTGGCAAAATCTTGGGAAAAGTAGTAGCTTCAAAACTACTCGTCAGAATCAAACAGCTAGACCTCCTAAATGGCTAGTAGTTGGGGTTCATCCTAGGTGTACTTTTGATACAGCCACTATCCAAGTCGTGGATGATGCCCTTCAAATCATGGCTAAGGGTGACTCATGCCTCTGCATCCCCCTTGACCTCTCAGCTGCATTTGACACAATTGACACCCACATCCTCCTCTCCCTCTTCATGACAGGATGGGATTATCTGGTGCTGTCCTAAATTGGCTTACATCCAACCTCTCTGGAAGACATAAGGCCATCCGGATGAAAACATTGCTTTCTAGTTGACTTGCAGTCTCCTGCAGAGTGCCCCAAGGCTCCATCTTCTCACCAATCCTTTATAACCTTTACATGGAGCCTCTGGGCACACTTCTCAAAGATCCTGATATAGACATCCACCAATACACGGATGATAGTTGTAGAAGAGAGTAAAAAGCCCACAGGACATCAGTTGTCTCTGCGATTACCCAGCCATCATCCAGTACTGCATGTCGACTGCCTACCTTAAACTTAACCCATCCAAGACTGAATTCATCCTCATTTCTCCCATCCGCTAAACAACTTGTCCTGCAATGTATCAATGATGTGCGCCTAGAAGGATGTCATCCACAACTCTTGGATTCATCGAAATCCTTTGGTTTCAGCATTGAAGGTAGCCTGCCCTTCCAGCAACACATAGCCATGAAGGCCCAAATGGCTTGGCTCCAAATCTCAAACATTTATAAAATGTGCATCCCACTGCAGGACTTCTGGTTCGTAGTGCAGGCCCTTGTGGTCGTGCGCATTGATGGAGAAAATGCCCTGCTGACAGGGCTTCCAGCCGCTCACTTGGATCCCCCAAAATCAGTTGACCATGCTGCAGCACATCTCATTACCGGTGCACAAAAATTCAACTGAATCACCTTCTTCCTACACAAACTACTTTGGCCTCCTCTCCAGGCCCGGATACTGTTCAATGCTGCATGTGTCATCTTCAAATCAGTCAAGAGTAGCACACCACTGTATCTGGTGGCTAAGCTCGGCATATCTGGTGGCAATGCTCCTCACGCTGCACATCAACCAAACGACTTGAATCGCAACTAGTCCACAAATAGAGCACCAGCAAACAACACTTCTCTACTCACGCACCCACCCTCTGGAACTCGGTCCTGATATTCGCTCACAATGCTCTCAAAATGTGGCTTTTTCAGCAACACCTAACCATGGACAAATTCCAATGGATGCACAGATCGCAAACTCGCATTACTGTGCTACTGTTAAAAGATGCCATCCCAACCACATGCTACAGCCACACTGTGCAGCACTCTGCGGCTCTCGAGCAAGGTCTGCGATTTGACAAATGAAATAAAAATGAAAAAGCCGGTTTTGGACTGCAGCCAACAGAAAACTTCATTTGACTGGTAAATAATCAGAGGTACTGCTAGCAGTTTGTCAGAAGAAATTATTTCTAATGTCCCACCACTGGGGACACTCTGACTTAACATAAGCCACCTGTGGCAGGTCAGTGAGAAAGGGCCATAAAAATGCAGGCAAAGAATGTTTAAAGAATTGGTTGTATGTCTTGGGTGTGCACTCATCCCGCTAGCTGCATACTGGATTATTACACACTTTTCACTCTTAAAAGACAAGTGAACTCTGAATGTGTGTATGCCCACCGGCGGAAGTGTTCAGTGAACGCGCCTAACTGTTAAAGCTATTTCAGCAAGTTTTTTCAGTCCCCTCTACATTAAAGTCATCAAACCCTCCATGGGATGAATGGCTTCCTTCAAGATGCAGGGGCCTGAACCAACGTCATCTGGTGTTACTGTCCCCAGTGTAAGACGATGCACCCTGCTCCAAGGCAAACGATGGGCACGCGTTCAGAAGTTCTGCCAGTAACTTGTGGCTTTTCAGTCCGGTAAAGTTCAAGCCGTTCTGCACAAGTGCCTATCACGAAGCCTCCATACTCAGAGTTGCAGGTAGAAGAATTGTAGAAAAATGCTATTGCTAGGTGTGGGTTCTGTAGGGAAATCTGCTCCGTAACTCTATGTACAAGCATAACGTAATGTTAGTCTTTGTAGTTGAAACCCTGTTTTTTGCCAACATAAACATTACAACAAATCACAAATAACTGCACTCTTCATAATGCACTTTCATATGGTTTACACTGTGAAGTCTTGTGCCAACCTTGGTTCATTTATGCATGTTCCACAATACCGATGCCATGCGCTCAATTCATGATTAATGCGTACAGTGCGCTTATGCACTGTGACTTTGCATGCACAATTGCACTGTAATTAATGACAATGCAGCTGTAAGGTCAAGCTTCTTTGAAGGCTCATCTTGTCAGGATGGACCAATATGTGATCAGCCTGCTCATGCTGCTATAATTAAACTCTCCGAGTATGCATCTTGCTTGCCTGAGTGCAGAGGCGTTGCTGGGAGGCTGGGGGGGGCTAAGGGGACTATAGCCCCGGGTCATTTCGTTGTAGCCACGGATAGAAGCTCAGGGGTTACAACCAAAAAGGCTAGCTAGCCCCCAGTCCCGACAGTCCCAAAATTAGCATAGCCCCGGATCTTTTCCAGACCTAGCAACAGGCTGAGTGAGTGCGTTGAGTGCATAAATTCAAGAGGGGAAGCTGTCCAGCCGGTCCTTCAATGCTTCCATATCTGTGCCAACCGTCGCTACTTCCCTTCCTCTTGTCCCGTTCTCTGAGTGATCTGGCCCGTTCTTGGCGGCATCTGAGGAAAGGCGCGTCTCCTCT
Organism: Ambystoma mexicanum; assembly: GCF_040938575.1. Classification (NCBI taxonomy): domain Eukaryota; kingdom Metazoa; phylum Chordata; class Amphibia; order Caudata; family Ambystomatidae; genus Ambystoma; species Ambystoma mexicanum. Next base: position 727,064,900 of record NC_090931.1, read on the forward strand.
CTTAAGCCCCTCTGTTGTTCTGGCATGGGTCTGCAATAATTAGCAGATCAATCAAGGTGGGGTTTCTTAGTGTAGGGAAACCACGTGAAACATAGCCACTGCCAAAACCGCTCGGCGTGAAGCATGAACGGAGCAGTTCATTATCCTGTGTGAAGATTGAGTGCTTCCTGGTGCTGTATGGACCTACAGCACTCTGCTGCAGTTTCATTATGAAGTCTTTTATCTGATTTCACGTCGTAGCTTGACATCCACTGCAGTCACTTTTGACCAATAGAAAGGCGCTGGCCTCCGCATTAGTGGCAGGATATCGATATTTGTGGTATAAAAGAAAATAAATATGTTTACTCAAACATTTATAATATCATTTAGATATTTCTGTTAGCACTAGTTTCGGTGTCTCTATGCACTCCATACGCATTTAATATGTCTCTAACTGAAGGCAGCATACGTTAAATCCGTGCACGCTACTGCTCACCTCCATTAGTCTTGCTCATCTCTTGGTGGCAATAGCATGCAGAACGATTTAAAACACAGCTAAAGCTTTTGCTAAACTGTAGATTTAATTGCAATAATTAAATAAAAAAATTCTGGCTTTGTGCCTGTTTTAGCACATTCAGTGAAGTTGGGAAACCAAGGTCAGGTGCATCTGTGAAAATCCCACTGAATGCTCCCCAATGAATGCAACCCCCTTTCTGTATCCGAAAGGGATTCTGTTAGTTCATAACAATTTACCACATTAGAAGCATACAAGTTATACGCTACCCTGTGGGTAGCCAAGCTGCCATCTCTGCTTACTTGATGACTATCGCTGTGCGTGCGAGGTTGTCACTGATCTCTGTCAATGCCTACATTACAACCAATTAATATAAGTTGTTCCCTTTATACTGCCAAGCTATTAGCCAATAGCCTTGAGGTTGGACCTCCACATGCCAAGTTAAGAACCGCCCATTGGCTGAAGTCCCTGCTGGCGTGAAGTCTGCTTCCAAATCAGGACTGTTTACTCCCTGACGTATTACAAAGTGGGGTGCAATTAGCTCATTCCTGTTCCCTTGATGCCCACCTCCGGGAGATTAGAGGGAAACCAGATGAATGGAGTTTGAGGGCTGAAATGGCTCGCAAACAGGATTTGCATAAAGAGTGTTCTCTACCAGCCTGAAAAATAGGGCGCAGCGAGGGGATAGTCCTATTACGAATTGTCAATTCTGTAGCCTATAGCAATGGAAGCTCAGATTGATCCCCTTGAATGTAGGCGACCAGCACTTAGTCGATATTACGATAAATGTAATCCTTCAATTAGATTGGTTACAGTCAAAGATAATTCTCAGCATAATCCTGCCCAAAGTGGCGGGCAGAGCAGGAATATGTTCCATGAAAAATCCATTATAAATTGCAGTGAGGAGAAGTATTTCAAATGATCTGAAATCGACAATTGAGTGAATAATTGTCCAAAATCGTTGCTGTTTTAAGAGGCGCTGTAAATAGGCAGTGTTTGTATCTTTGATTTTAATTGATGATGTAATGAGCAATTTAAAAACTAATAATGAAATAATGTAGAAATCTGATCGAGCACCTAAGAGCAATTTTTTAAATGTGGTTCTCACATCAGCATCATTGAGCAACTCCAAATGTGTTCAAGTAGAAACATCACAGCAGGTAGTACTATCAGCTGCCGCTTTAAATAAGGCCCATCCGAAGCCTGTTCTGATGGGCATTACTGATCCTTGCACCCTTATCCTAACCCATGAGGCAGATCCTCGAGTGCGGGTACTAGTATGGGTGGAAATGCTGGATCCCAATACAAAGGAAACCACCATCTCCATTATTAACAAAGTATGTTAATAACCACTCCGGAGAAAATAATGATGGGGGGCTGTGTTGTGGTAACCTTTGCTGATCATAAGCAAGTATCACTAGTTAAATGTAGCATTTAAATAGGACACACATTTCCAGGAATCTACCTCACACGTTTTTTTAAAAAATTTAAATACCTCACTGGACACCCATTCCCAAAGGTATTTCCAATGAGATTTAAGCTATGACAAAGACCATAACAAGATCTGTTTTTGTCAAAAAGCATAACATAAAGCAACACAGATGAAATGAAAGAAGCACTCCTGCGGTCCATGCAACATGGTCAGTGATAAAGAACTAAGTACTAATAAAGGAATGATACTCTCGGAAAACACATTTGATGTCCTGGCCACTCTACAGGAAATAGACTGGCTGGCATCTGATCTATCTAGGGGGAATGATAAATCCCCCTTTGGTCTCATCGGAATCTTTAACTAGGATGTTGCCCGATATCAGGAGCCCCTTGTTTCTTACAGTTCATATCCTGGAACATTGCCAGACATCGAGAAAAGCTTGACAGTCCAGAGATGGTTGCAATACTCAAAACATACAATTTCATTCTTTTATAAGACACGTAGATGAAACATCGCAGGGCACCCAGAATCTCCACACGACCATCAGCAGCCTGAAACAAGGACCCACTGCACAGTCCAGAGGAACCCTGAGAGGGCTGTTACGCATGACAGCCACCAGAGGCTCATGTAACTAACATGAAGTAACTGTACGGTGGGAGGAACCATTCCTTTCAGAACGCAATCTAATATATTAACCAGCCAAAGGAAGTTAAGAGGGAATCTATCGTTATTCCCAGTGAAACATCAGAACGTTTTACAGCAGAGGGAAATACCTTAGAATGTTATGACTGTGCTGATTATTATGCATAAAATTGTATTTAAGTAGATCTGATGCAAACAGCACGCAGTAGACTCAATGGGTCAAAGATAACAATATCGTGAAAATAGATAATGTTGTAATTATCACTAAACTGTAACTCTAGCCTTGACAAAGCCAATTAATTAGCGAAACATCAATACGCGTGCACCACATGTGATATTTGGCTAAGCACGCTAATGCTTGTAAACCATTGACAATGTCACAGAAGTCACACAGTCAAATGTATGTTTCTTTGTGATATGAATCAATATTTAAAGCATAACACTGAATAAATACACTCCGAGGTATTGATTATTTATTAGGATATAACAGGACAATGATTGCACTATTGTGGGTGAGAAAAACCTTTTGCACCCTTTCTCAAACCAACTGGTAAGGTGTTCCAGTCTTCCCCCCACCTGCTGCAGACAGTCAGTCCAGACAACAACACACTCACACAAGTATCACCCAAGGATTGGCACCATTACACATGGCAACACCAACACACACAACACAATTACCTAGGTGAATACAAAACTGAATTAGGATGGTTTTAGTTGCTATAATGTTATGGCCTTTAAAAAGGCATGGGCCAGATACATAGGGTGCTTCTCCGTATTCAGTATAGCCTAATGTATTATTAACATAACTGTTCTGTCTGCAAACTCTCTGAATGTGCCGGAATCCATTCTCTATTTAGGCAATGTTTACCCTCTTATTATGCCCTGATCTAATCTTTGCCTATTTGCTATTAATAAGAAAAGAAACGATCTATCTCACCTTCCTGGACTTGGGTACTACCTTTGACAAGGTTAACAGTCAGTGCTTGATGAGTATGCACTGCCCGGAAGAGCTATTACCAACATTAATGTGTGTGCATTAGAACTCAATGTGCTGTCTGCAATCCGGTAGAGAAGGCCACTGTACATCATGGTTTCCCATAGAAACTGAAGTTAGACAACAGTGTGTATTAGCCCTCGCCCCTCTACCTTGTCATGACAGATGAATGGGCTTACTGACACCTTCGTTTCCTATAAGGCCGAAGTTTTGAGAAATTGAGCATATCAGTTTTAATTTTTGCCGACAACACTTAGTTGGTGGAACACCCCATTCTCTTCAATTATTAATGCACACCTACACTGACTTCATGAATAATCTTGACCTTGTTGTACGTGTGTCAAAATCTGCTGTCTAGGTGTGCTGAATGGGTCATAGGAAAAAGGAAATAGGCCATAGGAAAAAGCAATGTAGACCATTGTTTTTCTGGTAAATATGAACCTTTCACGATCACAGGTTACTAAGACTATTAGGCATACCCATTTCTGTGAATTTCAAAGGGACTAAACATTCTGTCAATCAACAGCTCACAATGACCCGGGTGATTGGAGGAACATTTTGTTTTGATAGGATATAAAAACAGAGTTCTCCTAATAATGCTTTCCACCCTAATAAATGCTCCATGCAGAACATATAATGCAAACATGTGCCTTTGTTCAGATAGCATACAGGTGCCGCCAGCCCAAGCCATACAGTGGCACAGGGTAGGTTCAAAGGTCACATGTGCATTCTTGACTGCTACTGGGACACAACGTTCCTGCACTTAGAAGTGGCTTTTAACTCTCTGCACCTCTGATCTAAATTACAATCACTGTATGCTTTAGTCCTTCTGGTGCCGTGTAATTCTCTAAATATTAGCTGTGCCTGTTTGTGGCATAATGATTACTAAGAGCTCACCTTCTTACAGCAACAGCAATTTGATATCGCACTAGTGCCAGCTCTCTAACAAGGACCCAGCTATGTTATCACAGATGTGCATTGGTTGCTGGTTGGTCTGTCCCCACTACTGACATATAAAGAAATGGTCGCAATGCTGCCTTTTTGATCCCCCCAGAGGAAGTCCAACATCATCCCCCCAGCGAAAATTAAACTCCTACGGAAGATCTCCTGGGAACTCTCATACCAGGCTGCTGGTCAGTACAGTCATTTGAAACTAGCAGGCATGGAAAAGAGCAAATAGTTTCAGTAGTCAGGAGGGTTGCATCGTCTTCGTTTATGTTAGGGCTCACTACGTGCTTCTGTCCCCACCCTTTTCCTGCAGATATGCACTCACAAAGGACACTTGTTATCCCAGCATTGATTGGACCCCTTACAGCGGGCTTGCTTCTGACTATGTATCTGTGCTGACACTCCTCTTGTTTTTTTTTATTCATCCCAGGGCCTCTGTTGTGGGCACAGCCTATCCCAAAGTCATCTTCCAGGGCGCAGAAGACATAAGGCAGCTTAGGCAGAACCAAGCTCTGTCTCCAAACAGGGGACATTGTGCGTGAACTGCTGCAGACGAAGGCTTCTCTAGATAGTGTAACCAGGATCCTTTTCTCTGGAAGTGAAGAATCCACTGTATGTGCCAGCCAACCTCCCTGTATTGGGAGTGCAGAACAGAAGCACTCACTTTTTGCTGGAGCTGTGGCTTAGGTCTCCCAGCAACACAGAAGAAAGAAGCACCTTGGAATTGTGTTTCATTGAATTGAGACATCTGTAAACTGGCTCAAAACACTTCGAGCTGCTACAGGACCTGCAGTGCTGCTTTTTGCACTCTGTGAACCATCAAAATGTTTGATGCGTTCCGTGTCTTCTAAATGCCAGATTGACCCATTGCAACTGATCATCTTGCTTGATCGGATTATGGGCTCAACATCATGGGAGCAACTGACTAAAGCGCCAACTAAACTGTTGGCAGCTATCATCACCCTTCCCAAATGCTTACTTGATCCAGCTGAGCCACTGTCTTGCCAATTAATAGAGAACCACCCGAACCGTTGGAAGCCTTAACTCACTGTCTCAAACACGGACCCATCAGGAGACCCTGAAATGACTAGATGCCAACTGCCAGTGGGATTTCATTGACTCGAACATCTCAACATCGGCTCTAATGCAGCTAAAATGTCATGACGCCCAGCTTGATGCTGTCATGTGTTCAATACAATAGTAAAGTACCGTGCAGAGTCCCTGTATTCTGGTCCCCTTTCTTGGACCATAGTGACTTTAAAACTCTGTTCTCTACATTTTTCTTCAGACATATCAGTGAACAGTGACATTGTTGCCAATATATTGCATACGCATCCCTGCTCATCTACCCAGAGCACCCTTTCAGAGAAGTCTGATTCCTCTTATTTATTTATTTATTTATTTATTTATTTTTACCAGGGGTGGATTTTCCTAGTGTTTTCTAATTAGTTGGTTGCATGTTATTGTTTGATTAAAGTATCTATACTTTTTGGAACTTCGATTGGCATTCTTTTGTTTTGAAACCGTTGTACGTACTTCTCTCCTGATGATATGGCCGGCTCTACCAAAAGAGGCAAAGGAGGTATACCTTTTCGGCTGTGCCTCTTTCACCTTTATGATTGGGATTACTTGTTTAATAGTAGTGTGGGCCTGAGTATGTGGTTTAGCTACTACTCATCTCTTTTCTTTGGCAGAGCAGTAGTCATTTCATCATAGTCACATTACACCATGACAAAAGATGTGATTTGTCCAGTTCTTATCATATATGACCTGTCTTAAGATATGACTAAGTCCTCTCAGCCACCATGTTCTCCAGCCTTGACATGTAGTTCACTATGCCTGCAGCAATGTTATATCCAAGAGCCTGTAGTCAGAGGCAACCTCAATGATTTAGCCATGGCATCTGCTGTTGCCTTTAGTCATTATGTGTTGCAATGCTTTCACCCATCGCCTTGCCCAATGAAATTGTTCATGACATGCTCAACTGCTATCAACCTTACAGTTGCAGCCATGCTACACTTCAATGTTCCCATCATCGACATTGTCAAGGACCATAATTTAGACAGCAATACTCATAGGTGTTATTGTTGAACACTGGGAACGTCCCCAATAAGCAATGCAAACTATTTGACCAATCTTAAAGACCTACCTTCCCCCTCTTTAGTGGTTTCCATTGTTCCTACTTCGAAAGCCCTTTGTGATCAATTGTTGGCATCTAACACAGAGTGCATGGTATTCATACATTAAGACTGTCTTGTAGTGGCCCTTCTCCCCGACTTCCCCTTTCTCCCATCTCTTTCTCTGTTACTTTGCTTCTATTCTCCCTATCTGTTACAACTCTGATAGATTAATAAGTCTTTTTGCAAGCAGGAATTAGCAGATGTACCAACACATAATGATTTTTTAAAATATATATGATCATCACATCCAGGTACTCATCAAGATATTTGATAACAAGGGTGACACCCACCGGTCCATCTTCAGACATACACAGGTCAGTGCTGACTGACACTCATGGAATTACACATGCATCACTGTCATCCAGCAATCATCTCCTTTACCAATAATCTACTGTCATGCATGGAGAACCAGCGAGAGATACAACACCAGACCAGATATAATTCTTCACTCAAACCAGATAGCACACACCTCCCTTCCTATCACAGCATTCAAACAAGCCATGCACTCACCAACTAAGCAAAAAACGAAAACGCAGACAGGTAGAATAAAACATTCACAGCAATGGTCATGACAGTTTACACTGTCTACCATGCAGGAGAAGGCATCCGCAAAGTAGTTCCATGACTTCCCCCAACCACGGGTTCAAAGCACCTCAACAGCAACTCATCAACCACATCCACAAATGTGTGGTGCAGAAAAACATGTGCCAGGCTAATCAATCACAACAGCAGATGTGCAAAGCAGCAGAAAAATCTGGATTATGTCAAAACCCACCACATGGGAGTGAACAGAAAATTCACCCCTATTCTCGGGTAGTTTCCAGATCAAAAACACTGCAACGTATCTCAGTACCCCATTGTATATGAACTTGAAGAAAGCAGAATAAGAAACCAATAAAACTCCAGAAGAAACTCAGCAACAAGAAAACTCCAGAAGTAAACATGCAGTGTAGCAGATATTCAGGAGAATTATTGCAGACTTGCACAGCATGGGTACAGAAAAACAAGTGAAGGTGGGCACTGCTATCTTAATAATTCTCTTTGATTATTCAATACTGTAATTGTCCTGATCACCATTTAGTAAAGTGATCTACGTCTTTGGAGCTCAATGGTGGAAAAAGTCCTTGTCACAAGCCTGAAACATATACATATAGTGTGAAAGTCAAGCAGACTGCAGGGTTCAAACAAGCTATAGGGGTGGTGGCATGTGGTATGGGCATGTTTAAAGCTAAACCGGTCAAGCTGGGTTCATATTGGATATAACAGATAGACATAGAGGAGTACTAACTCTCTACACATGGGGCCACTTATGTGGAAGCAGTAATGTCCACATTCTTATTTTCTTTGTTTATACACGCTATGATCGTGAACACGTTATAGCACTATCAATCGAGGCCCATGACATCACCACGCTCGCAAGCATGCCCTTGACGTCACGGGGTCAAAGGCTCACTATAAGTGAACACAGCAAAGTGCTGGACTCTTTTCAATGTCTGTGAGGAGACGGGTTTCACACGAGAATATAAGGTGATGACTCTCTATATGTACTAGAAAATCTCTGGCTGTATATTTTGTTTTTGTTTTTCTTTATTAAAAACGTGGGTGGCTATGGAGCGCCCCAGTAAGAACACTGTGATTGTTTTCTTTTCCTCAGATGACTGTTGAATAGAGATTATCCTGACTATCAAGCAGGACCAATGACGACACAGGTGTAAGCAGGTTAGTTTTTACTCCTTAATTGAGTATGAGAATCGAATTAGTGTTTTTTGGTACTTTTTCTGTTTTTCCACATCTAGTTTTTAAATGGACAGTGATATAAAGTTTAGAAACCCTGTTGTTGATTTCTGCATTGAATCTGCATATGACAATGGAAGACTAATACAATGTTCCCATGTTTTGTTGTGTGTCTCTATATGTTTTTGTTTTTACATGTCCTGCTTGTTGACACTTATCATATTTTAAGGGTTCAGCCCTCAAGACAGATCCAATCCGAAATGCATAGGTAACATTTTACCCATGTATTGACACTGCCTCAAACCTATATTGAAAAAATTGTGCTATACAACTGATGTGATGTTTTTTGGCTGGCAGCGAATGATCATTGAATAAACATTGACAAATTGAGGATTTAAGTTACATGCAGCTCAAGTTTGATCATAGCGAGAGCACGCAGACGTTTCAGGGGGGACTTGGGAATTATATATACACACAGCATGTTTGCCAGACCAGAGGGAATGCCTCAACTTTGGCATCCTCCTGACCCCAAATAAAATCCATACACTCACCTCTGTGTAGTACCCACAATCAGAATCCCTATGAAACGTAAACCATTTTGAAGCAGGAACACGACTACACCACCACAATAACCACTCAGTTAAGCACTACCCGCAGCAGGTGCACGCACTAAAAATCACTATGAACCTTACATTTTCCTAAAGATCCTCATCAGTCACAGCAAAGACATATTATACTCCGCATACAGATTTAACAGTGCAGGCACAACCACAACGCAAAAATGTCCATATATTAATCTGCAAGGGAAATATGTAACATACACTACCAAATCACTAAGAACCTACAGCTTATTTAGCTAAACCAATATGCATAAAGCAAGAAAGCAAAAATAACTCGGTGAACACACTCAACATGGGGCTGTTACATTGCATAGAACTAAATTGTTGGGGTGAACTCCCAGGTATGCCAGAGCGATGCTGGAAGTCTGCGGACTTCGGGAGCCCATCTCCCTCCCCCAGTATACACAGCGGACTCGGTCAACGGCAAGTACAACCTGAGGTTTATTGCAAGTAAAACCAAAAGGGATTGATACCAGAACACACAGATATCCGGGCACAGCTCAACGTTTCCTGGCTCGCAGGCCAGTTTTACTCCAAAATCATGTCATCACTTTGTCATATCTTGGGGCTTTCTCCAAAAACCTAATGTTATGGGGGATTGAGACTATTATTACCTATATGGATACCTATAGAGGTTATTCTACTGGCTCTTGCATGTCAGGTGGCTGGCCTGACACATCCACAAGTCACTATCCATTACATTGTTGCAGAGTAGTGGGCTTACCATTGGTTCGTGTCCGTTGCCATCCACCCCTGGAATACTAAACTGTGATTAGTTAGAGCTGATCCTCCCTGGGCTGGTACTCGAACGAGTTCTCAGCTCATAGTGTACTTTGCAAGGTGATGGGAACGATTATGTGTCTGTATTGTAACTTGTGTAAACCGCCTTTTGCCTATGAGAATGTGCTCTGTACATAGCAACAAGCAGTGATGTATTTACAATAAGGCCGACTAGGCCCTGGCCTAGGGCGGCAGAGAGCCACAGGAACTGAATTTTATGGCAGTTTATTTTCAATGTACTCTTCCTTTTTTATACACAAAAGGGCCGGGATCCCCTCTACTGAGAATGAATATGGCCAGAAAACCTATTCTCTGGGTAGGTTATCTTTTGGGAGGGTCAACAGCCACGTTTTAGCTCACTGTACATTTTACAGAGGAAAAATACTAATTTACATATCATTCTGGTCCTATGAAAAAGTCAATGTTGTGTCTGAGTGTCTCTGGTTCACAACAATGGGTGAGTGATTTGCGTTGGTAGCAGTCATCGCCCTCTGACAGCTAGAGTCTTTGAAGGCCAAACCTGTATATATGCTTAATATTTACAAACGAGTTGTTGTTAGGGTGACTTTTGTTTATTAAAAAGGAAGAAAAAGGATATGTGTACCAAACCCAGCATGCATTCGGTATTTTGTGATTTAGTCTTACAACTGCCAGACACATATATGATAGCAAGAAAGTTCTTATATCATTCAATTCTCGAAATGCTCTTTAATATGTAAAACAGCCAGAACCCTATTGGTTTTATTGTGTCACTCCCCATTATCATTGGCATTCTTTCTAATCAGCACACATATACTGTGTTAAGCAATAACATTTATGTTTAAATATACAGGACATGCATTTTAAAACCATTGCAAAAATGGGGTCACCCCCCAATAAAAGTAAAGGTTAATCATGATGCACCATTTCACAATATTAAATGCATGCCCATGCTAAAGTCAAGCACGAGTTCCCACATCTGGGCACTAACAGGATGTTCAGAAGCCAGCACTACTTTCCCTCCCTGGCCCCAACTTCTGGAGGTCTGCAGATGTTCAAAAGGCGCAACCATGAAATAGAGCATACAGAAGTAAAAATGCTAAAGAGTACATCTAAATGCACAAGTGCATTTAGAAACCTGTGTAATGATACGTAAAGCCATAGAAAGGTGATAGAGAAAAAACTGTGTGCCAAACGTGCATACTGTTTTACAGCTGTAAAGAAGAAAAGTCTGAGGCGTCCCGTCAAGAAATCCATTCTGCCATCTTTACAGAAGCTACCCAGTGCTAAGCAGGCAAATGGCATCCATGCTGAATTTATCATGTGTCTTTGATGGCATCCAGCTGCACGTGCAGTGCTTCCAAGAGAACAAGTGCAAAGTTGTCACACATTGCATAATAGTTATGTTTATAAGTAACCTTTGCACAAATTACATTTTAAATACAGGATAGAACGTTTAACTATGAAACAACACCTCAAATGACAGCACAAAATCTATATAACCCACTCATCTCAAAATGTTCCTATGTATTGTACAGTCCAACCAACTCTAAAGAGTTAACAGACATTGCCATAAGCTCAAGTTGCCAAGCCCCAAAGCCACACCAACAAGGGTAATGGTGTGCTGGAATGCCAAACACACTACTCAGTTTTACCTTTGGAGTGTTGGATATTTTGGACAATGGCACAAACAGCAATGATGTTAACAGTATGCACCATGTTATGTTATGTTATGGTATGTTATGTTATTTTGCATTTATATAGCGCCTTATATACCATTGGTATGGTCTGAAGGCGCTGGTAGGTTGAAAACCCTTGGGAACCGAAGTTCAGGTCAGTAGAGAGAGTAGGGAGAGTCAACGGCGCATGTGCGCACCGGGTATGTGTGCAGCTGGTGCGGTATTCGTGAAGTAGCTGCTTCTTAGCGGTAGGTGTGGTGGTTGAGATCAGGGGTATGTGTTAGTTCTGGCAGGATTTATCAAGACCGACTGTGGCTGCGTTAGGCCTGAGGAGAATGCCTGGCTGGGGGTGTGTAACCAGCAGTGTTTACTTAGGATGATGGGGAGTGAGCGGGAGATGTTGGTATGAGAACAGTTACACCGAATGGTGTCATAGTATCTCTGTGTTCTAGTTGAGTGGTGGTGTGAAGAAGAGAGTAAGCTTGGGGTATGATATGATGGGTTTCATGCTCTTTCAAACGTTCCCTACATTCCAGACCATACTATGTATGTCGCGCAGTTCTAGGCGCTCCAGTCCGTTCTATGGACTTTATTCATTCCATGCGTCCCGTATGTGCTACACAACTTTGCGCGCTCCAGTCTGCCCCATGCATGCAATCCTGTCTTCCCCTGCATTTCGCATTCACACACGCTACGCAGTCGCCCGCTCCCCGCACTCACCCGCTCCCCACAGTGATCCGCTCTCTGCACTCATCCGCTCTCCGCACTCACCCGCTCCCCGCACTCACCCGCTCCCCACAGTGATCCGCTCTCTGCACTCATCCACTCTCCGCACTCATCCGCTCTCTGCACTGTGTCATCCGCTCTCCACTCTCATCTGCTCTCATCCGCACTCATCCGCTCTCCGCATTCATCCATTCTCCTGCACTCATGTGTTCCCTCACTCATCAGCTCTCCTCACTTCTCCGCTCTATGCACTCATCCGCTCTATGTACTCATCTGCTCAATGCACCTGGCGCTCATCAGTTCCCCATATTCATCCGCTCCCGGTACTCATCTGCTCCCTGTACTCATCTGCCCCCCGTACTCAGCCGCTCCCCATACTCATCCGCTCCCCATACTCATCCGCTCCCCATACTCATCCGCTCCCCGTACTCATCCGCTCCCCGTACTCATTCGCTCCCCATACTCATTCGCTCCCCGTACTCATTCGCTCCCCGTACTCATTCGCTCCCCGTACTCATTCGCTCCCTGTACTCATCCGCTCCCTGTATTCATCCACTCTCCGTACGCATCCGCTTAATGCATTCGTGCTTTCCACGCATTCAAGTCATCCGCTCCGCACACTCATCCGCTCTATGCACTCATCCGCTCTATGCACTCATCCGCTCTATAACCTCATTCGCTCAGTAACCTCGTCCTCTCAGTAACCTCGTCCTCTCAGTAACCTCGTCCTCTCAGTAACCTCGTCTGCTCTGTAACCTCTTCCGCTCTGTAACCTTGTCCGCTCTGTAACCTCGTCCGCTCTGTAACCTCATCCACTCTATGCACTCGTCTGCTCTATACACTCATCCGTTCTAAACACTCTTATCCGCTTTACACTCTCATCTGCTCTACACTCTCATCCGCTCTACACTCTCATCCGCCCTACACTCTCATCTGCCCTACACTCTCATCCGCTCTACACTCTCATCTGCATTTTCATACTCTTCCGCTCTACGTACTCTTCCGCTCTGCGTACTCTTCCGCTCTACATACTCTTCCGCTCTACATACTCTTCCGCTCTACATACTTCTTCCGCTCTACATACTTCTTCCGCTCTGCATACTCTTCTGCTCTGCATACTCTTCCGGTCTACTTACTCTTCCGCTCTACACGCTCCCCCGCTCTATACGCTCCCCGGCTCTATACGCTCCACGGCTCTACACGCTCTCCGACTCTACACGCTCTCCCACTCTACACGCTCCCCCACTCTACACGCTCCCCCACTCTACATGCTCCCCCACTCTACATGCTCCCTCACTCTACATGCTCCCCCACTCTACACGCTCCCCCACTCTACACGCTCCCCCACTCTACACGTTCATACGTTCTGTACATTCATCAGTTCTACATTTGCTTCTCTGTATTTATGCACTCATCCGCTATACACGCTCATCCGCTCTACACACCCAACCACTCCAGATGCTCGTCCGCTTAACATGTTCATCCATTCTATACCTTTATCCGAACTACATACTCAATTAACACACTCATTTGATCTATGTAGTCATCTGTTCTTCCACTCATGCATTCTTCCACTCAGTGCAATCAATTGTTTATACTCAACCATTCTACACACTCAGCCGCTTAACATGTTCATCCATTCTATACACTTATCCGATGTACATACTCATTCTCTTTACACACTTATTCAATCTATATAGTCATCTGTTCTTCCACTCGTGCATTCTTTCGCTCAGTGCATTCATCTGTTCAACACGCTTCATCTATTCTAACTATTTCATTGACACCATTCATTTCGTTCACTCCTCATGCATTATGTGCGTTTCAGCAGTTTACACCTCATTACAGTTTCCCTATGATTTATTCTTATTATCCACTTCACTGTTTTGATCTACTTTACTCGTTTAATTCCGTTTGTCATTCTAGTTTATATTCAGGGTGATTAGCTGTCAATTTCTCGCCTCAGGTAGTTTGTTGGGTTGGCATCGTTGAGATGCTCAATGTCTGTTTGGGTTAGTTTGGTTACCGGTTGGTTTTAGGGGAAGAGCCAGGTTTTCAGCAGTTTTCGGAAAGATGTTAAATCCTCAGTTTGGCGGATGTGGGGTGGGAGTGGGTTCCACAGGGAGGGGGCCAAGGCTGAGAATGCTGATCCGCCTAATTTGACTGAGTTCATTTTAGGGATGACTAGGAGGCTGGCTGAGCTTGATCTTAGGGTCCGAGGGGGGTGATAGGGTTTTAGTTTGTCTTGCAGATATTGAGGTCCGGTTTTATGCAGTGCTCGATGGGAGTTGCATAAGGTTTTGAAAGTCACCCTTCGGGCTACTGGAAGCCAGTGCAGCGTCTTAAGGGCTGGGTAGATGTGGTCTCTTGGGCCGAGCGCAAGTAGCAATTTGGCTGCCACGTTTTGTGCCCTTTGGAGTTTATTCAGTTGGTTCGCGTGGATTCCGAGGTATAGGGGGTTTGCATAGTCCAGTCATTAGTTATAAAGGCTGCCTGCAATGCGCAGCTAAGAGGAATGCTGCCATTCCCCACCCATGAATGTTCAGGGTCGTCCTTATCCAATAATTCACTGTGGGAATGCACAGCCAAAGGTTCCAAAAAGAACCTTCTCTAACTGTATTTATTGTACTGAGGTGTTTATGCCCAGGCAGAGTTTACACATTTCACTTGGGATTTTGCCATCTTTTAAACCCAAGAGATGGAGGTTCATGGGCTGCAGCAGGTGGTAACTTGCCTTTCTCTATTTTGCCCCCTGCTATCGCTAGAGCTCTAAGCATGTTATTTTCATTAAACTTTTTCGTAAAATGAGCATGTGCCACTTGCTTATATTTCACATGTAAAGTTTGGTATTTCACAAGACCACAAGTAGAAATGTAGTTATGTTGCCAGAAACATTCATGTTACAGGCCAGTCTAGGTACTTCTCATGAGGTGACAGTAGGCAACTCGTGAGAGACCAGATAGTCTAATTGAAACCAAAATTCCTTGTTCCAACCTTCCCTTACTTTTGTTCAGTTAACAGACAGCTTATGCTCCGATTGCTTCCTTTAAACAATTGCTTTCTGACCTAACCAAAAGTAGACATTTGGCCTCAACAAGTACCTCTTGTGCACTGAACTGTAGAACACACTGCCTTCTCCAAATCTAGGGCAGCAGGGATCTGAAAACACTCTTCCAATTAACATAACTTAGAAGATAACAGGCTTGAATTAAGAGAGTAGAATAGACTGCAAAAAGTGACAGTTGCACTGAACTTCATCAACAAAGAGGAAAAGCCACAGCAGGCAAGCATTCTCTCAAACAAAACAATGACCCTGACACTTTGAAACCACTGTTGCAAATAAAAATGTATGTGCACTTGTATGTAGTTTTACTACACACTCTTGAATATAAGGCCTCAACATTGTATGACAATTTACTCACTCGTCAAAGACAAAGAACAGCCTGCTAAAAACATGTTGTGAACTAGCGGCACACAATGTAAAACAAACATAAACTACGTATTATCAATGAAACAGAAAAATTCAGCAAGTCATCTTTGTGTTCAAAGAACATCTATAATAATACACAAACGTCTTCAAGGTAGCACCCACTAATACCAGAAAACCTACACAGAGCTGGGTTAACGATGAACCCCAGATTCATTAACTCTGATCGCTGTTTGGAGAAACACTCAGATTCACTCAGTAGTCTACTCTTGATAATAGACATATTATAAACTCTGCTCCTGGCAATGCCCCAGTGCAATTAGACCTCTGCTCTTGATAATTAAAGAAAGGTATAGTGTTTTGGTATGATTGGAGAGTAATTT
This sequence comes from Ambystoma mexicanum, assembly GCF_040938575.1. Classification (NCBI taxonomy): domain Eukaryota; kingdom Metazoa; phylum Chordata; class Amphibia; order Caudata; family Ambystomatidae; genus Ambystoma; species Ambystoma mexicanum. The sequence continues at coordinate 727,080,917 of NC_090931.1, forward strand.
AACTTATTGAGGAAAGGCTAATGCTATAGAGCAGAGGGATCAGTGTTCCATTTAGCCCTTTCGATCATGTTAGCAGGAAATGCGGGTGAACTGTTATCCGTGTCCTTACTGTAATTAGAGCTAGGTGGTGATATGGAATTTCTGTGAGAGTCAGAGTCATGGGAAGGGGAGCTATACATATTTGCCCCATGTCATGTATTTTAATGTCCTTGTCTTCAAAGCCTTCTATGGTCTTGCCCCCTACCTTTCTCACTACTTCTGCATTTATTGTCCTTCATGAACTCTACCCTCCTCCTCCCGCCTCAATTTCTTTGTCCCATACACTCCTGTGCCCACTGTTTACGATACGTCTCCTTACTTGCCTCACTCCACTAGAGGGCACTCCCTACAGATATAAAAACTATCCCATCACCTTGAACACTTCAAAACTAGACTCAAGCTCCAACTTCTGACTTGTGAAGTGCCCCTCTGCCCCCCACCAAACTAAATATGGTACACCACAGATATGATTCTCAACTCCTATGGTCAGCTGAACATATGTGAACATGTTATCGTGCCACCAAGCCCATAATACTTCTACCAGCAATGTTTGTTTTACATTGTCTATGTCCCAGGTATCTGGATCCCATTGCTACCTGCCTTCCTCAACAACTGGCTACGCGTTCCCAGAGACTCTCAATATATTCAGACGCCCCCCATTCTAGGGACTGCCTCTGTACTCTTGACAGTGTATGTTATTTCTAATCGAAATGACACCCTAACCTTCAATACATTTAAATACAAATGCAAGTGTGTTGATACCATTTGATACCAAAAGCAACAAAGGTTATCCTGCTTAAAGGGGCCAACCAGTGGTCGAAGTGGGCGGGAGCGGTGCTCCTATACTTCTTTTAATGAAGTTTTAACGTTCCTATACTTTTATTTTGAAAAGAAGCCGTTCTGGAACGGTTTCGTTTAAAAATAAAAGTGTAGGAATCAGTTGAAACGTGCACTTTCAGTGCAGTGCACTGAACATTCGCTTAAACTGCAGGTGCATGCATTTGGGGGTTTATATTGTGCATGGGATGGGGTGAGGTGATGTGGTTTGCGGGACGCGGTGCAGACCAGTAGGGAACATAGCTCCACTACTTCTTTTCGTACACTTCGACCACTGGGGCCAACATATGTCTCCCCTCCTGTGCACAGATACATAATAGTTAAAAGAAAACAAATGCATTGTGCTTTGACATGCAGAATATTTTAAAAATATTTAAAGGTTTGGTGGGTGTCGGGGGTATCAGCTGAATGGCAGACGTGTGAGGAAGTGGAGAAAAGATGGTTAAACATGTATGTACATCATACCATTGTGCAAAATACTTTATGAGCCCAAGGGGATAGTGTATGCAACAGTTGCACCCGTGCCAAAAAAAAAAAACGAACCAATGCTTAAATATTACAGAATGGAGAACACCGGTTTTAAAAAACATCCATGCTATATCAAAATATGTGCACTAGGGTAAAAATGATTAATACCATATTTGAACTACCTTTGCTGGCATAACATGAAAAGAAACAGCTGATGTGTGTACTACAATTATTTTCCAGTTACACAGCAAACACAGTCCATATTATTAGGTAATTCAGATTGTGGCTAAACCTGGTTGCTCCATTCTGTATTAACCAAGCAGAAAGAAATGGTGCTACATTGCTTGCTCCATTTTTGTGCACACGGACACGATTTTGATTATCGTGCCCCAGAAGGGAATTCAGACACCCATGTCCATTCAATCTGGGGTTTCCATTCCATTGTAATTGGACTAGTACTAGCAAAGACTACTGGACTACTGAGAAGAGCGTGTACTTTCTGGAAGTACTGTTACTTCAATCATCATATGTTGATAAGTGCTTGTGCCAAATGTAAAGTATAGCAAAAGGCACCGTTTAAAGGTATAGGAGCCCAGCTGAGTGTGCTCTGTTTACAAAATAATTGAAAGCATAGCACCTCTGCTCGAAGGGCCGTCATGTCATATTTGAAGAAAAATAGCCCTGCTGAGAAGTGCAGTTGTTGCTCCTTTAAAGGTTCTAACATTTCAGGACACCATGTAGCCTGTCAGGTCATATACAGGAATAGACAACAGCCATAACAACTACTGTACATTCCCAAATAAAAGAGAGCATTCTTGGTAAAAAAAAAAAAAAAAAAATGTAAAAAAAGTGATTCTGATCCATTCAAAATACTCCTGGCATCCCAAGAAGTGCCAGTACTGTCCCACTTAAAGGACCCCCACCCACTGTAATACACCCGTTTTCTGCAGACACATTCACACAGTAAGGTGTGTCATTTGTTTTGACATCTAGCACCAGCAGGTTGAACATTGACTTCTGCAGCTGGTGTTTTAACTGGCTAAGCTATATTTCCCAATATGCATGTTCCCCTGGAAGACCCGTTTGGCTGCAGTAGTGCAAGGAATAAGAAAGTCGTACTTGACTTATGACTGGCTCTGCTGATAATACGAATGTACTATTATGAAAATATAATGTCATAACCAGTCTGTAAATCCGGCAGGTCATCAATCCGAGGCATTTTTAGGGGTGGGGGGCCTGAGCGGGCAATATCCCTGGGTCTTTTGGTTGTAGCCGCGGATAGAATGTCAGGGGCTACAACCAAAAGGCTATAGCTAGCCCCGAGTCCCAACAGCCCCGACATTAGCATAGCCCCAGACCGTTTCCGGACCTAGCAACACCCCTGCTGTGCATCACACCGGCTAAACAGGCTGAGAAGATAGCTCATGCATAATGCTTTTCGCTATGAGTGACAACAAGAGCTTGCGCTGTGCCATCAAAAGACGGGCAGTTTTCAGTTGCTCAAGTGCGGATACAGTCCCGCTAAAAGTAAAGAACAACTGCTGAGAAGTGCGGATACTCCTGCATTGAAAATATGAATCTAGCATTTCGGGCAACCTGGGGCTTATTGTCCTCTCCAACATATCAAGTGTGCTAGAGAGCATCATAGCTAAGTAGTTCAAATTCTCAGTAGACACCATTCGGCTACTTCATCTTATCCTGATCAGTTTCAGAAACGTGGACAGGAGGCAGACCAGTTTCCTGATTGTATAAGGCAGCAAACATATGGCTGTCAACTCAGGGGATATCTAACTGCTATTGCTGCTTCACCTCTCAGGAGATATGAGTATAACAGTCAAAACGTCTTGCTCTCCCAGCTGTTGGAAGTTGTACTTGCCTCTTCAATGGTTGACTCTTTGTTGATTTAGTTACTTCTTACAGGAGAGATTATCAGAGGCCAGCCTTGAAGGATTTCAGTGTTCCAGATCCAGGACAGCAAGTTGGGCACCACAGGATCAACAGACACTGCCCCTCATATAATGTATTATTGTACGATGCCATATTTTTTAAAAAACATTTTTAAAAATGATTTTATTATTGTTATAGCTGATGTTAATCAACTTTTCAATATGGAAAACAATTTACAATTAGATACAAATGTATACATGTCGCTTTTACAATTTACAATTGAACATTTAACACCACCTCTACCAATTACAATTTACCATTCGACACATTGTGTTTTGTTACTACTTGTTGACTACTTAAGATTATAAGGATGCTACAAATTCAAGTTCATGTAATTTTAGCTCATTCAAAAATGCAATTGTTCTTATTGAAATCACAGTGGAAATACCAGAGTAAATAGTTTGCCACAATGTGTCAGGTGTAGAAACACCAAATGGTTCTGTTAACTGTTTGAAGTATTTTACTCGATGGTTGAGGAGTGTTTCGCACTCAGTGAGTAAATGTCTCAATGTTTCTATTTTGTCTTGCTGTTTGCAATATCTGCAATATGTTTGTTCCATATTGATAAGCTTTCTCCTAGACATCACCTGTCTTGTTGGCCATAAATTCAAACGAAATCGAAGAAAGTCATTTCGATGTTTTGTGGATGGTGACTTGATCAGGTATTGTTCTGGATAGGAATGTCTTTTTACCGTGATCATTAAGGGATCATAATCATGGTAATTGGAGCATCTGACTCTTGTTTTGTCCCCATCCATGGCAAAAATCCTTGTCTTTATCTGCATGGGATTCTGGAGCAGAATTGTCAATGAAGCATCTATTGTTGCCAAGGCATTGCTGACTAAATTTTGCCATTTAGATATGAAACAGTCTTTGTTTGCAAAGATATAAGAGGCCAACGTTCCCAAAACTGTAGATGAATTCCAAGCTAGTAGGCATTTTCTAAATAATGCTATTACTAGCCATGTATATCTCATGTTGAGAGTTATCAGTCCCAACTCGTATCTAATGATGGGTAATGGAGTTGATGTGGGTAGTTGAAGTACTTCCCTCCAATATTTTGCTTCCAGACTATTCCAGAAGTCCTCCTTTATGATGGGTTTAGTTTCTGAGGAATACAACAATTTAGGTATTACTTTTTGGTTGTAAACTGTTAAGGCAGGGACTAGGGTAAACTTCCCATATTTTCTTAAGATGATCTTGGTTTGTTGGATGAATGTTATTACCCCGTCTTGTTGCTGTTGTTTGAACACGGCAGTTTGATTAGTTGGCAATATTTGAGCTCCTAGGTATGTATAGTGATTCACTACTTGGAGACACTCCACCATAAGATTCCACTTGTATGATTTTTTGAGTGTCTTTTGGGAGACATTAAAAATCATAACTTTCGTTTTTTCACGATTAATGCTTAGATGATTAGCATTCGTATATGTTATGACTGCGTCCATTGCTTTCTGTAGACCCATAGGAGTTTTTGACATTATGATCAAAATGTCCGCATACATTAAAAAAGGTATGCTTTTATTTGCTAATTTTGGTGGATCTGTGCAAATGTTGTTAAAGGTCTCTCCCACGTCAGATGTGAAAAAATTGAACAACGCTGACGCAAGCGTACAGCCCTGTCTCAGCCCTCTATATGTTCTGACTGCATGTGATAGTTTGCCATCATTTGTCAATCTGATCTGTAGGCTGTTGTCTGTATGCAGATCTTTAATTAGATGTATGATATGTTTAGGGCATCCTTGGCATGTGAGTTTTTTTATTAGCAATAGACGAGAGACAGAGTCAAACGCAGCCCGCAGGTCTATATATATGAAGTATGACGGCTGTTTAATTGTTTTATGATGCTCAATAACTGATGTTAAAGTAAGTAGGTTGACACAAGTTCCCATTCCAGCTACAAATACAGTTTGTAGTGCATCTCTGGCTCCCAATTGTAGTGTCCTTGATTGAAGTCTCTGAGAATAAATCTCGAGAAAAGCTTGCCTGAGGCATCTAACAAAGAGATTGGTCTGTAGTTTTTAGGTAACTTTCTATCTCCTTTTTTGAAAATCGGAATAATGGTCACCGATTTCCACGTTACCGGTATTTTGTTTGTTTTTATAAACTGAATAAAGATGAGAGTTAAGATCTTTGCCCATTTGACTGGATTTTGTCTGAATGTAAGGTTGCTCATGCCGTCAGGACCCGGAGCCTGTGAGTTTGATAGGTTATCTATGATGTGCAAAACATCCGCTTCTTCAATAATGAGTCCTTCATAGTTGGAGTATTCAGTTCGGGCTTGAGTTGGCTCAGACTTTTCCTTCTTGTAAATATTGCTGAAGTATGATGTCTAGTCTAATTCACTCACCCCGTTAATTTCTATGTTTTTTTGAGTAGTGCCCATGTCTGTCCCATGTCTTTATTAAGACTACTTCTCTGGCAATTGAGTGTTTTTATTCTCTGAAGTTTATTTGAGCAATTTGAGCTCAGAATAAGTCTTTTGTTTTTTCTTAAGGCTGTTTTTTTAGCTTGCACAAGAGCATCACATCCATGTCTCAGTTTGAAATATTCTATCTTGTGATCTTTATATGTTACAGTATAGAGGTGAAGAAATGATGTGTAGTCTGTGGAGGACATTTGACTGTCTTGCATGTTTAGCTCAATTGTTTTTTTTAAATCCAGATAGATTCTGCCCATTCCATTTTAATCTTGTTCTAGCATTGTTTGCTGTTAGTTGATGTTCATAAGTTTCTCTCTTTCTCTGAGTGGTTGATCCCACCAAAGTCCATTTTAGGTTTCAAACTTTGTGGTCACTATGTATCTGCGGAAGAACGGTGAAGCTTATGGCTCTGTTAAATCTCTCAGGGTTCAGGTACATATAATCGATTATTGAGGATGCTGTTCCTCTTCCCCACATTATGTTGGGAGTAATGTCCCCCAGTATTGAACCATTGCACATGACTAGTCTATTATCCTTTACTAGTCTCTTCCATCTTAAGCAAATTAGATTTAATTTTTGGTTATAAGTTGGTATAAATTGTAAATTTATGTCACCTGCCATTATCACCGTTGTGATCTCCGGAGACTCCATTATGGTGTTCAGTAATAGTTCTAGATCAAGAAAGAAGATGTCATCGGGTATACCTTTGGGATTTCTATAGACGTTTAGAATGGCCATTGTGCCTTCCAGATATTCCAACTTAACAAGCTGCAAGTATGGGTTTGGAGTTAGCCAAGGAGAAAGGCACCAACTCCTATGATTCTTAGTGATTACCATTAAGCCAGAAGAAGGTCTTCCGCATCTCCCGGACTTTGCTGGATTAAGCAAAATGGTGTGGTCTTCCCAGATTGGGCTGCTGATCAACCATGTTTCTTGTAACATTATGATGTTATGTGGGGCAAGAACTTCTGCACTAGGGCCCAGTAAATGAATATGACCACAGGTGTTCCAGCTGATTAGGGAGATGGAACTTTGTTCACTGCTTGGTTATGACCCGTTCATCGATTCCCTTTCTTCAATGTGTGAATAAGTGATGTTGTTTCCAAATGTCTGTTTTTCCAGGTAATTGTCTTTTTTTTTCCATTACAATGTTTCCCTCGGCGTCCATGCACGTAGGATCTCTGGCCAGAACAAAACCCAGTGCAAATATTTTCATTCAGGCTTGCCATAGGGCATTTCTGGTTAGGTTGGATTGTATCCAGTGTCTCACTATGGAATGGTCATTCTCTTTAAAGAATTCCACTTGTGTAATGTCAATGGAGGATATATCTTGTAACAAATCCACTTCTTCATAGATTGCCAATATGCTTGTGCGATTTTGGACATAGTCTGGATATGTGGCTGGACGACACTTTAATATTAGCCTATGATGCGTGTTCCATTTTTGTCTTACGGTTTTTTTATTTGCATTAATTTGTTTTGCTTCTGTACTGTTTGTTTTCCTTTTGTCTTGCTCCTGTGATTTAGCAAATCTGTGCTGGGTGTTTGATGATTGTTCTTTGTTTTCTTGAATTGTTTCTTTAATTTGTTGACTTTGCTTGGTCATATTGAGTTTAAAATAGTTTTCAATTGCCCTTGCAATTTGATGTTCAATTTCAACAGATTTTGGTTGTTGTCTTACTGGGAGCAAAGCACTTTCTCTTTCTATATTGTGCTGAGAATTTCCGTCGCTATTCTGGTTCCTTGCAATCGATTCTGTCTGATCCAAAATCTCCTGATGTGACTGATTACTTATAGATATTTGTTTAAGTTGAGAGTTCTGTGTTTGTTCTTTCAATGTCAGAAAGCGATTTAGTTGTAATTTTTGCACTTCTTGGTCATACAATACAGACTGTGTCTTAATGTTAGTTTGCGCTTGTACCACTGGTAAAATGCTTGCTTCGTTATTCAGGCTTGTTGGAATCATTTGTGATTTTACAGTAAGATTCTGACTCGGTAAGGAATTCTGAGATGGATTCTTGATTGATTGTTGTAATTCCATATATTTTTTTATTGAGTTTTCAATCTCGGCTCTAATGTCCGCCATTATTGCAAATCCTTCTTCTTTTTGCTTCTTGTCAGAGTTTTTCACCATGAGATCACTCATGATATTTGTTTGGGTTTCTGTTCTCTGTGTCTGATTTTGTTCTGAATTGTTAATGGGATTCGGCATTGGTGTTTCTCCTAATTTATGACTACTTTCCTGTTGAATTTTAACTTGTCAGGTGGGACTGTGAACTGATCTGTTGACCTAGATTCAGTTTCATTAGAGTTGTCAATTTGCGCCTCATTCACACTTATCTAAGCAATTAGTTGGTTCAAAGGTAAATAGTCTTGGATGTCAGGTATGTTGTTTGAAATCGAAGGTTCAGGCATATTTTTCCCTTGTTTTGCTATTCTCATCTGCATCAAATTAGCTTTTTGGTATCTTTCAATTTCAGTATGAGCCGTTTGATCAAGTGTTTGATATTAGCTCTTGAGCGTAGGGATAAACTTTCTTGGTTTTTAGATTTTTTCTTACTTTTATCAAGATTTTTCTTTTGATTTCTGTTTTGAAACAGATCATATGTCATAGGTCTGATAGCAGCCGAACTCCTCAATTCTTTCATTCTGGACTGCGTTTTGTCGATTATGGAAAGGATGCTGTTATCAGCATTTGCACCCATATCATGTGAAGCAATGTGTATGATATTGTGTTGATCACCTTGTTGTTCGGCCGCACTGTTTTCAATGATTTGGACCAATTTGTCTGCGCCAGTGTCTATTAGAACTTCCTCAATTACGTGACTTATTTCAGGGAGCTTAACAAACTCTTTTTCTATTGTTCTTCCATTGTCTGCATGCCTTCCATTTCACCAGTTATTAGAATTGGGTACTGTTGTCAGTTGGTTCATCCAGCCTACAAGTTGGTCCAATTGTTTTGCTTGTATTGTTATTTTATTGTCCAAAGTTTCTAACAATTTGGTTAGTGTAACCACTGTCATATACATTGAATTGAGAGTAATTTCAAGCAATTTGCCTTGTGAATGGATCTCATCTGCAGCCTCATTTGTCAGGATAGGCATTTCACTCTGTCCTGGGGACATTTTAATTCCCGTCCCTGAGACCACCAATGATGTATGGGCTGAGTTGTCAAATAAACTTGGTGAGTGGTATAGGCTGCTCTCTCCCGATGATATTGGGGAAGACGATGCTGTAGCTGATATTTTTTTCCAAGTTAGTACTTGAGCCTTCATTCCTATGTTCAAGATCAATTGCTATAGGCGAGAGTGGAATGTTTTGCATCTCGGCTGATAGTTGGTTATTTTTTTGGGTTTCAGACTCCATGTTTTTGGATGTGTTAGGGCTACTTCAGTTTGAATTTCCAGACATGTTTGATTATTAGGTTTAAGCTGGATGTCAATTGAGGACGTCTGATCGTTAGACACTTCTTTATTATGGATATTCAAACTTATTACGCTGGTAGGTTTGGCCTGGATCTCCTCTGCGGACAACTGAGTATTCTTAATGTCTTTCACACGTGATTCAACTTTTGCTGCCACGTTGGTGTTCAAATGACTTCCAGCTGAAAGCAATTGAGTATCTGTTATTGAGACATTATTTGAGTCGCTATTAGTCTTAAGGGCCCTATGTTCTCAGTGGCTTTGACAGTCGGGTCTGTAGAGCAAAGCTTTGCTTTGCAAAACTCCGAATGTCTCCTTCGCAGTTTTTTTTTTCCTCAATAGTCTGCAGATTGATTTCGTAGTTTTCTTTTTAAATTAATCACAGTTGGACAATTGTTAGTTGATTTGAGGGTTAATGACGTGCTTGAGATTTTTGTGTTCTTTTTCATTGTTGATCTTAAATAATAACCCTCGTTTTGCATAGATGATTTTTCTGCAGATTTTGTTGCCGATTTTAAACAGCACTCTTGCCAAATGGTAATATGCTGTTGTTTGTTCTTGCTGCTCAAAGGGCGTTGCCCCGCAGTCGCATCTAATTTCGAATAACGAATTTAGTTTTGGACTCTGTTTATATTTGAGTTCTGAGTCAGGATTCTTCGGCTGCTCAAAGGGCAGAGCCCCACAGTTGCAGCCGGTCGCTTTAACCTGAACTCGACTATGCCGGTTTCTCACTCAGCCGAATGAAAACAGGTTTAAGTGTTTGCAACTAGCTTATGGAATCGTTTTGTTCCCGTAGTCAAAAGGAAAAGTAAGGAAAAGTATGTTCTTACCTAATTTATAGCAAGTAGGAATAAAATGCTATTTTTGTTGTTTTGTCCACTTGAATGCGCATCTTAAAGTTTGTGGAGCACGACACATCTCCACCCCTGTGCACTCCAGGCAACAAGGACAACACACTCGCTGCACTCCGCGACGCTCTGCGTATGCTGGGAGTCTTTATGGTTGTATACTCCTCCTCCTCCTCCAATTCAATGGGTAACAAGAAAAGACTCAGGTTGCTGCAGCTCCTCTGTACCGACACGGACAACACACTCGCCACACTCCGCGACGCTCCGTGTATGCTGGGAGTCTTTATGGTTATAGACTCCTCCTCCTCCAATTCAATGGGTAACAAGAAATGACTCGGGTCGCTGTAGCTCCTCTGTACCGACACGGACAACACACTCGCCGCACTCCGCCATCAATTATCAAGGAACAAATTGGTAAACTCCTTGTGGGTGCACAGCTTGTCACAATGAAATGGATGATAGGGGAGCATAGGACCGGCAATTTTTTAAAGCCTTTAATATCCATCTTTCAGGGCTTAATCTAACATGTGTCCATTTACCCCTCATGCGTGTCCTGTCAATGGCACTTGTGTTGAGAGACAGATAATGTCCGGTGCCCTTAGGCAGATCATTACACACTGGGCATGCATTTAAAATGCGGTCACGCACTCTTTTTAGAAGTGTACTAAAATCTGATAAAGTGACTGCTAGGAGATTATGAGTGCTATTTAAAATGAAACTAAGAAATGAATACTACATTTCAAAATAAAGTGACCTGTTGAGAAGCATAATTCCTCACCCACTTAATGTATGGTTGCCATGCTGAGAAGAGGAAGGTTATATTAGCTCAGTTGCATCTTTGCTCTTTGATGTGCAAATTGGGATTATTGTTTAATTACTCTTGTTCTCCCAAAAAATTATCAAAGCAGATGAAGTAGATGCAAATCATAGGCAATCTTGCTCTGTTTTCTGCTGTGGAATATATTTACCCACTCAACTGTACACTCTTCCATAACCAAGCTGCACTTCAGCAGAAGCAGCAAAATGGCTACGCTTGCTCCTGGGAGCACCACTGCCTCACGGCAAACTGCATTTTCAGCTACAAAACGATGGCTGCACCATCTTGCCAAGCACATATTGGGAAGGATGGAACAAGGGGGCACACTGAGAAAGCTTGCCAGTGTGTTCTTACATGTACAAATGAAGGAGAGTGAAAAAGCAGCGCTGCTTTGCTGCAAGCCGAAAGTTCCCATGGAAAAAGGGAAATATTTACATTTAAAAATGATGCCGCTTTGATGCTCTTTTTCCTCTGTTCCTCACCACAATACTTTTATTAATGAGACCTTGCCATGCTTATCCAGCTTCACATTGTGCTCCAGCAGGCAAGAGCAGTATTCCTGAATGACAGGCTGTTGTTTAGATCTGAAGCAATCAAAAGAAGCCTTACTTCAGCTACACAGGAAACACTTTACTTTTTGGCTACAAAATGTCAAGGATCAATGCATCAAAAAGGCCCTGGCTTTCTGGGCCTATGTCAATTTCAGTGCATCTGTGTTTTAGCCTATTGCTGCATACCAGAAGCTAACTATGGCAAAAAAACAATGTGGGAATTCAGATTGAAGAGAAAAATCGAATTTTCAAGGAAAATGTAGTCAGCAAACATTTAAAATGTACTTTTGCAAACTAAGAAAAATACTTGTTTAATGGTGTATGTTGGATAAGGCCCTGCCCTTATCTAGCAATGTGAAGGGTATTTTGTCTGTGAAAAATACATGAGGGATCTTATTCAACAGGCTTTATTATGATTGATAACACAAATAAATAAAATAAGGAATTAAATTGCATTGGTTGCAGTGTGGAAAATTAGCCCAAACAGGTTTCTGCTTGGGGGTTGCCAGCAAAATTAGGTCCCTCACAGTAGATGCTAGAACACACAAGTGATAGTTGCTATCTTGGCAGACTTTTGTCTGGGTTGAGGCCTATTACAATGGAAGTTCCAGGGCACCAACCTGTGAAGTGGAAGCGCCATAAACCTTCAATCAAACTGGGAAAACCCCTCTGCATACTAGACTGACGTGACAGTTGGTGGTAGCTGAAGAGAAAAAAAATGGTCCCAGTGAAGGACAAAGGATGCCCATTTGTTTCAAAAGACTATTTTATTAAGAAACTTTGATGACGGTTATTTTTGCAACAGAAATTCACAGGAATGTAAAAAGTTCAGTTTTAATGTAATTTTGTGGGTTCTAGTTTAAGACGTTGTAGCCTTCACTGCCATATAAGCAACAGAAATGGCAGAGAATTGGGTATTCCAAGGAAAGTGTACATGATGCCAATGTAGAATTCAATACTGACATGCCTGATGATAGTCCATACACACGTGTAAAGTTATAGAATTTTAGGCTGAATGTTTCACACTAAAAATGACTAAAAATTATTAGAAGTGCGAAACATTGTCGTACAGACTGGAGAGTTGGACTGCCATATTCTGCATAAAATATGTAACCTGCTAATGTAATCTGTTAGAAGGCCCCAACTGTGCAAATGTGCCATTTATGGCGAAACTGAATTGTAGCTAAAGTAACTGTGGGAGGTTTGGACATTGTAAAACTCATATCATAAATCTGACATCATGCCCTTGAAACCCAACCAGCTGGGAGGAAGGTGGTAACTATCTCCCCTGACCAATCCAGTTGGTTAGAGGTGTGCTTAGCTAAGCCTGTCCTGCGGTATAATTCTAAAATGTCACCCTGCTCCATAAAAAGGGTGGCTGACAAAACTCTAGACAGACTCTTTCCTGAATTTCCTGTGCCTGCATTCCTGATCTTCTACATTTATCTTGCCGGATTCCAGATCCCACTGCCAAGCCAAAGCATAGCTGATTCCAGATCCCACTGCCAAGCCAAAGCATAGCTGATTCCAGATCCCACTGCAAGGCCAAAGCAATGCTGACCATCCCAGCAAGTCCTCAATCCAGAGATCCCACTAAATAAATCACAGTAACCAAAGGGAAAGCTGTGGTGTTCTTTTGGGAAGCATCCTGAAACCAGACTGGCTTTTTGCCCACTAACTGCATGCCCGGTGCAACCCTGCCATCCAGCTGCCTGATTATCCGGTGACCAGACAGGCCCAGTTGTTCTGCTAGGAGAGTCTGCCGCTACCTGGTGACCCGAGCCTAGCCCTGCAGTCCAGAACCCGGTTGACTGTTCCTAATCCCAAATTTAAGAGCGGACCATGAGTATTCCCATCCCATAAAACATAGTTTACCCCATCTTGATGTTTATCTTTGTTCCACTCTCTAAGTAACTCTATCTATACTCTGATAACTTGTATAGACTGTTCCAATTTTCTGTGCACCCTGTTCTTGTTTCCTATTGTTAGCGCAATTCTTTCCTTCATCTCATCTTATAACTCATTAGTAATATTTGGAGTCATTTAAATGAATTCCCACATAGATTAGGACACGGCAAGGAAAGGTTGATGTTTTGAAACAATCTTTGAACGTACCGTGGCTTTCTTTAACATTATAGTATAATTTAGTTTAAGTAAACTTTGCCTTTCATTTTTAGAACAGATTTTCTCTTTTTAACTGCTCTATTTTCCTTAAAAATGAACCTCATTCTACCTTCCAAATCTCTCTCAATGTTTCACCTATAGCCCTCCTTTCATCTCTATATTGTCCCTGGGCTGTGCATCTATCCCCCTGCCCAAAACCGCATACCGTTTCAGTGTTTTTCACCCGTATTTTGGAAAACAGCTTTTTTGCATTTAAAACTGCAAACCAGAAACAATACAACTTTTCCATGTGTGAATTTGGCTGCACTGGGTTTTCAATTTTAACCTGCTTTGTGAACTATATGCTTTTGTGATACTTTGCCTGATGGTTGCTAGTGATGTAACATCCCTAATATTGTGATAAAACATATGCATAGCATTATTTAAACACACATATAATTAATTATTTTTCAAGATCTGAGTGTGATTTAAGGCCTTTGCAAAGCCTCTCATTTTGTGAGGGAAGGTCGCATTTTGATTCTGTTTGCTGCCTCTTATTCCTGACTAGCTGCTGCTTAATTCCATCCACTCAACTCAGAATTCAATAATTTCTGGGTTGAGGGAATATTGCAGGGGAAAAGCTTAACTTGGGTGCTATTTATCCTAATTCAAAAAGTGCTCCTATTCACTTGTGCTTTGGATATGTTCTACTAGAAGTTTAACCAAGTGCATTGCTTCCATTTCCATTGCCATTATCACCCCATTGGTGATTGCTGCCCAATATCAAAATTTGTGTGATTTTTGTGAATTTTAAAATAAATAAATATTGTATTTTCCCAACCGGCCTGGTTCATGGTCGATTGTGACCGGGGGTATTTGTAAAAGGCGTTGTGGAACGGGTTGGGTATCGGCTCAATTTAAATTCATTGAAATTAAAGAAAAAGCATTCCTTTGGAGCACCACATCCCAGGATAAGACCAAGTGTGCTGGTCCGGTGTGTGACGCCCAATTGGAATCCTTAACACTGCCAGTGATCTATTTCAACAGTTTGTTTGGCATCCCTACCAATGTTAGTAGGGCACTGCCAGAGTTCACTGTGGGCACATAACCCCACCATACTTTCTTTCCACAAGTGACATACGAGGCCTATATGTTAAAGCACAAACCAAAGCTCCCAGTCTATTACCCTTTATTTCTAAATGTGAACATCTTCCTGTAGTGTTCCCAAGAGTTTCTCTCTGTCCCTTTTTATTCTTTGAGTGCATCACATCATATCATATAACATATCATATCATGTCCTGTAATTGTAATTGGTTATTTATAACGCGCTTAATACCCAGAGGTTTCTAAGCACGTAATACCCAGAGGTTTCTAAGCACGGACTGGGATCAAACCTGTGTTGCTCCCAAGGTGAGTGCATTGCCACTGAGCTATCATCCCAAGACAACTGTACTGTACTTATCCATTCTTTCAACTTTGTGTTCTATGCCTAGTCTGATGGCACTCTACAAGCTGGATTGAGACTGGGTCAAGTTAATGTCCTACTGTGTATGATGGTGGTGGCTGACAGGATGAGATATAACAACCTGAAGCTCATCAGTGACATGACCACGTTTATGGTCGGTAGCCGAGATCTTAATATATAGGTGTCAGTCACATTTCTGGCCCTCCTCATTGGCTCTTGCCCTTCACCTGTTCATTGTAAAATAAAGAAAACTGAGGCATCGTTCCTTTGCTCCGCAGTTGAAAAAAGTGCCTGCCTCCTATTTCTACCATGTTAGGGACCTTAAGCAGATCTTTCCTTTACTGGCCCACTCATCTAATTTTTCTTTAAGCAATACTGTTGTCCAATCTAGACTGGACTGACTACAGCACTTGGCGTTCATCAAGGGTGTGCCTGGACTCCAACCATTTTCTGCTGTTTTTCAATCGGTCTCATAAGTTAGTTGGTGAATGTGACCACAGATGCCCCATGATTATGGGGATGGCAGGATGGCCCCTCCCATACAAGTGTACAAGGCACAAGCCATCCACAATTGCAATGCATTAGGAGACAGGTCTCCCTGCCATAGGGGAAATGTGACCCTTAGACCTACTCTTTGTTGGATAAGATTTTGTAGCAGATAAGTTGCATTTGTTTAAAGAGGCTGTTGTAGATATCCTGGGACATCCAGGATTGCCATCCTTAAAGTGGTTTGCGCATGGTAAACATGGGTTGTGTGTGATCAGCCACAGTGAACTCTGGCAGTGCCCTACTAACATTGGGAGTGATGCTAAACAAACTGTTGAAATAGATTACTGGCAGAAAATAGAGCAAGATTGCCTGTGCCTTGCATCTACCTCATCTGCGTTGATAACTTGTAATCCCTTCTTCCTTTCCATGGTGGACTGTCGCAGATTGGGAGCGGACGCCCTGGAGACAGAATTGTTTCCACTGCATCCTCTCCCAAAGAGGAGCAAAAAAGCAGGTAAGTGTTGGGTAGGGGGGAAATCTGATGAGGTGGTGGGGGGAGGGGAGGAGAGGAGAGCGGAGCACTTATCTGAATCCCCATTGGGGGAAGATGGCAGCCACCAGCCGTGAGTAGGCTCGGTGTGGGGTATTACTGTGTGATAATTCCCCCATTCTGAGCCTCCTCATTGGCTGTCAGGCTTCCACACACCCCCAACGGGTACTAATGGGGGATATGAACCTTTTGGGGCTATTACAATGCCCAGGTTACTGCGGTCACTGTACATTAAATTAAGGTTCAGCCTTCTCCCAGTGGCTGAGCTAAGAAAACTTTGGAATCCTGTTTAATCAGAGAAATGCCTGCATTGTCGTGACAGGGTTGATTAGCTTGAACGCTTTCTGTTAGCATGCACTCTGTATCACCCATACAGGAACATGTATTTGAAACCATGATTTGTGAGGTTTGGTATCGGATTAACAAGTGAACCAATCATACTTTGCAGAAGAGTTGATGATGCTGCGAATGTTTTTGCAGTTGCCAAATATGTCTACATATCTTGGCTGAAAAGAAGTGCATTCTTGAAGCTCTCTTCATGAGGAAAGATTTCCTCATTTGAACTGTAAAGATTTGACTGTAATATGTATCTGGTTATACAAAGTGGGGGTATGCCAGGTGTTGTGGGCGCTGTGGCTAAATAGTGATAATTATGTGAGAGACGTGATTATCATCTGCAGATTACGGAACTGCGAGGCTATCCCCTGCCTAGTATATTATACAAGTTACAACGGGGTGCCAGAATCAATGCACTGATACAAGTGTGTGAACTTGGGACCAATAGGTTTTAATAAAGAGTTACAATGTTGTAAACTAGATGAGAATTTACTTTCTGTTTCTCTAATTGGTTTGCCATGCCAACATGTGTTTCGACCTTCACGGTCTTTATCAAGGCAAGTCAGCAATGTCTATGTCCACTAATGGATTGTACCCCTTGCGAGAAAAGATGTGGGAGATGTCCACTTCTAAATTTAATTTTGAAACGATCACCATGTACGCCATGTTAACGATGTCAGGTTTGAAAAATATGCCATTGGTGTTTTTTTTCCCCTTTATGTATGACAAATGTGATACGTGGATTATAATCGGGACTATTGTATGCCCTTTCACTTTGTATTGTTTGGAATGCCGGGTTTTAAACATTTTGATATTTGTATGTTGTTTTAAGTTTTGTTTTAAATCCTTGTGTTGTGCTTTTTTTTACCTGGCTTTTATGGCGTTCTGGCGAAACAAAGTATTTGACTGACTACAGCAATGCTATTTATCTTGCTTGGGCTTCTAGGGAACCGCCTTTGACATCTCCAATGCACTTAGCACACTGAGGCTAGTTTGCTAACCAACACTGAGCTTTGTACCCATACTATTTCTATTTTTCCTGCTCTTCGTTGCCTGTCAATTGAAAACTGCACCCATTTTAAGATTGCCTGCCTTGTTCACAGATGATTTAAAGAATGTGCCCCAGGCGAATCATTCCTTACTGGCCACCCAGAATCCTCTGGTTTTATAAGTATTGGCTCTTGAAAATCCCCTATTCAAAGTGTGCACATCCTCTGATCTTGCTCATGTTCTCTGGAACGATCTTGACTTACATTTCTGGAAACCAAAGAATGATAGCGTATCACGTTCATTCAACATTTTCTAATTATTGCTGTTCATTTGGATCAAGGGGGCACTTAAAGGTATGCAACCTGTATATGTATTGTAACATTATGCAGTATAAGTAAGGTATCGACTGACCTTCACAATTCCTTTAAGATCTGAGCACATGAAGACTAGCTGAGATGTTGAACCGCGCAACATGCTATGCATAGTATAATCCATCGGAAGACTGTGTACTATGGTTTGTTCAATACGGTTATCACATATATTTTGTTTAAATACTCCATTCTGCCTGTGTGTGTCCTACACTACTCCTCACTGGAAAATCATTCATCTGGAGCAGATTGTGTATTCTAATGCACACCCCATGGGCTTTTTCTACGTTAGTACTAAAGTAACTGGGGGATCCAGAGAGTTGTTGAACAACTCCAAATATAATCAGTCTCTACTAGAAAATGTTGAATGCTAGAGAAACAAAGACAAAGATATTTTCGATATTATTTGATATCTAAGGAGAATATAATCACCAATGTGTATCAATGGGGATAATGCTGGTGTTCAATATGATTACCTGTGTGTGACTGTTTATTCTATTCCTTACTATTAACAGGCAAATCATAAAACACACAATAGCCCTAGAATAAAAACAGAGATGGCGCGATTGCAATAGGAATGGCTTGAATGCAAGCACAGAATGGGAGAGAGGTTGGGGACTACAGTGAGACAGGAGGTTATGGGCAGAATGGTTACTGGTGCGGAAGCACGCATATGGCGGTGGCGAAGAGGAGTTATACGATGTGTTTTCAACATTGAGTGTAATGGCTATGTATAGTGGGCACAAAGAACAGCCACACAGGAGCTATTGATAGTCTGTTGAGGATTTGTGTTTGCCTTTACCATTGTGGACAGGGTTCGGTACTGGTTCCAAGATCTTATATATGGTTTCATGAGCACTCTTCCCACATAGAAACAAATGAGCTTAGCTGCATGCATAATGTCACTTTATTCATTGGGGACACAACAATGATTTGTATTTTCTTTTATAAACTATTCATGTTGTGTTGTATTAGAAAAGTTAAGAGTTGTATGGATTTTATGACTATTTTAAATATTGATACGTTTTGTGTATTTTCCTCTTTGTTATGAATTGATTTTTGAAAGGTTTACATTGTAAACCACAACACAATAACAAAACAGCTTAGCAATGTTATAGCTGTATGTGGTTGAAATTTGAATCATATTCCAATGTTTGTCTATCAAACTCCATCATGTTGTCTACTCAGTAATCACATAGTGTGTGGGAAGTACTGGAGTTTCAGTAGGAAACAATAAGGGATTCTTGTGATGGAGACTTTTGCGTTGCAGGTTACACAACTGGCTAATTGTCTTTCTTATCTACACATTTTGTTCTAAGCTTTTCCGTGGCATAATTGCAATAGTAGAGTATTCCATTGTAAATAGTATGTGTTAAGACACCACTATTATGCAGAAATGTATCGTCAACAAATTAAACTCTCTTTTAATCGTGTGCATCATCTGGCAATGTAAGGTGCTTAATAGTAATGTAGAGTACACCCTTTTAAGCATTTGAACACACTTTCCTATCACATTCCTTTCATCTTTGCCACTGGTTTCTGGAATGAGCCAGGGCAGACATGTAGCCCATTCATGAGCTTCATTGCAGCTGCATTAATGCTTCAGTGCGCATGTCCATCCCTAGCGTTTCATTGATCTGTCCCAGGAATTGTATGATCAATTATTAGTGTAATGAACAACGTGTGCATTACCTCCTGCCATGTCATATTAAGCATGATTTGTTTTCCAAGTACACACCTGACCTTGTGATTAAGTAATGCCCCTGTTTTGGCAAGTTTCTTAAACCCTATTTTACCGCATGGAGAAATTACAAAAATTAAAGTAGATATGAAAGTATAGTAGCATTCATTACTCCACGGTCCACTCTTAGACTCATGTTAAAAGATGTTAAAAGCAGTGTACAGAGCTGTTAAACCGGATTTTACAACACATTTCCGGATTATAAATGAATTCTATTTGGAGTCTTACAATCGCTGTGTAAAATGGAAATATTGTTACTTCACTTCAACGGTGAGTGTAAAAGAACAATATTAAATAATAAAACAGGTGGTGAACGAGCCGCACGAGCATACACGAGTGAGTTAGCCTTTACTGATTCATAATAGGCATGCCTTAAAACATTCATTGCATTGTATTTTCTAAGATTGAGAAAAAGCGCCTGAGAATTGTCTTTTATTTAAAATTCTTACTTACGTTTCTGGAATAACACGTTGCTTGGTTCTTTTCACTTAAAAATTAGGAATATCCTAGTTCTACAAATCTGCTGTGAAACGTTATTTAATTTGTCAAATAATGTCAATTCTACTTAAAAAATCAAACATCAGGGTGCGTTGTCCCTGGTGTCAGAGTCTGCGTGTATGACATGTGGTATGCTCGCTTTTGTATGAAGTGCCTTTTAACCTTGTATTTGGGTTTTTCATTTGAGTGATTATCGACACTATGACCGTCATGTTAGCATAGAAACATTTCTTTTGTACGAAGTCGTATCTTTTTAAACCTGGGAGTTGGGCCTTGCATCTGCTGTAAGGAATGTTATGGTAAATATATACACAGAGGTGTCTCGTTATTCAATCTTTTTTTTTGTATGGCGACCATATGGGATTAATTATGACTTTATTGGATTTTGGACTCCATGGATTGTTATTTCTTTTGCTATGTACTTTGACATGCTCTATTTGTATATACATTGAAATGACGAAATATCATTCTATCTAATAATATGTGAATGTTGATAAGTTCTATTTTATACAGTGCAGTGATGAAATGTTCTTTATTTAAAATGTGTATATTTTAGTAATCTGTGTAAGGTGTATTTTAAAACCAAACACAATAAAAAAAGGACTTTACTAAATGCTCCATTATTTTTGCTGGATCAACAGGATCCCAAAACATCACATTTAAACATCATTAAACGAAAAATCATGGAAATAAAAGAAAAAAAACAGGCAAAATGTATGAAAACTTTGTATGTTGATGCACTATACCAAGATTGTACATACAATTGTGTTAAAAACTGTGTTGGTGCATTTCTTACCTTAAAGGGGAAGTTCACTCCAAAATTTTACTAACTGAAAAGATGGGCCACAATAAAAAAACATATATACAAAATATTTTTAAATAAAGTTCCTATATAAAATGTTGAGCAAATGAGGCTCAAAGTCAAAAATGTCAAGCACTAGGAGGCATCCATTTTGTTAAAGGAATGAGCCTCCTGTGCATGTGTTAAGCTCTACTCTTGTGGCAATAATGAAGCAAAAGCCCCTTACTGCGAGCTTTTGCATATTACAGCCAGAGAGCAGAAAAGGTTCTCAGGCTCCTTCCCGACCTGTGCTGCTGATAAGTGCTTCTTTGTACTTTCTTTCCTGCTTTCCTGGGCTCCCCTGAGCTGGAGGAGCCCAGGAAACTTAAAACGAAAGTCCATGCAATTATAAATACAACTGCATTGTATTTTTGATTGCCCTGGCTTTGTTTTTAAGTCTCCCGGGATCCCCCACGTCGGGGGGGCCCGGTAGACTTCAAAAGAAAGGCACAACAATCATAAATACAACAATGTTGTATTTATAATTGATGTCCCTTTTCTTTTAAGGCTCCCATGAGCCTGGGGGAGCCAGGGAGACTTAAAAAGAAAGTACCAGCAATTATAAATACAACATTGCTGTATTTATGATTGCTGTGGCTTTCATTTCAAGTCTCCCGAGCTCTCCTGAGCCAGGGGAGCCTGGGAGACTTAAAAAGAAAGTACCAGCATTATAAATACAATGTTGTTGTAGTTATGATTGCTGTGGCTTTCTTTTTAAGTGTCCCATGCTCCCTGAGCCTGTGAGAGCATGTGAGACTTAAAAAGAAAGTCCAGGTAATTATGCAGTGACTTTAGTTTTGATTTTCTTGTGCTCAGGAAACTAGAAAAGGAAGTGGCCAACAAAGTATGTCTAATTGTTGTGCCTTTCATTTTACATTTTGTGTCCTTCCCTGGCCTTGGGGAGCACAGAAAACATAAAATGAAAGTCAACGCAATTACTGTGGCGGCCTTCTCTTTTCATGTTAAGCTCTGCTCTCTGGCAGCAGTAAGCAAAAGCTCCCAGTAGGGGGCTTTGGTTGATTATTGCCGCCAGAGCAGAGCTTAACAAGAACAGAGGAGACTGCTTCATTTCACAAAATGAATGCCCCCATGTCAAAACTTTGAGGCTAATTTGCTAAAAACTTTACATAGGAACTTTCTTTAAAAATATTTTTTATATATTTTTTTTTTTATTATGGCCCATCTTTGGGGACAGTAACATTTTTGACTGAAATTCCCCTTTAAGAAGGAGCCCTCAATATTTCAGTGTTAAAAGGATGTGATTTCCTTATCCGTAGGTCACATCCAAAATCTCTCAAAATGCAGAGATCGATAGTTTAGAATGTTTAAAAAAAGTGGGTAACACCCCTGCAACCCATAAACTGCATGAGGTGGGCCAACTGATTGCACACACATGGGTTACAGATATTAGCCACGTGACTTTCAAACACGAGTCACAATGGACAACTGAAGCTGCCCGGAGTGCGCAGCATGTTAGCTGGCAACAAAGCACAATGATGCACATTCTACATATGCACTTTCTGGTAATATATATATATATTTTTATATACTGGCATGTTAACTGTGTGTTTTACAGGCTTAAAAGCACTTTTTTAAATATGAAATGGCAAAAAAGAAACTCATTGGGCCTCATTATGAGTCCGGCGGTAGCTGTGCTTTAAAAAACAGTGTCATTTTGTTTCCAGCGCCTGGCAAGCCGGTCAGATAGCACAGTGAATAGAGCACTGTGCAGAGCCTGCCGACGCATCCTTCCAAGGTCAATAAATGAGCACCACACACCGTGGGTAATAATAAGCAGTGCTCAGGTACCTGAGTGTTCGTAGCACTATATAAATGCAAATTATTATTCTTATTATTATTTTTAATGGGGACTTACCGGGGCATTACAGCCCCTGCTGTCACGGTAATTCCTCATTAACGCCACCGGAAAATATTACTCCCCATTCCCATTCGAGTCCCATGAGACTCAATGGGAATGGGGAGGACGGGTGCACCGGCACCATTCGTGAATGGTGCCAGTCCGTCAGGCAAGGTCTGCAAGCGGTTGCCGTTCTGCCCGCCAGGTCAGACGTGCCAGGCTCAAAGGCACCCGCTCACAGACCTCGTAGTTTGCCGGTCCGCTAACAACAGTGCCGGTAGCTTACCAGCAACATTGTTACCGGACCGGCAACCTTGTATGAGGAACAATGTTTTCTAACCTGTAAAATATGCAGTAAAAATGCGTTCAAAGAAATAAATTCAATGTTTTCGGGTAATACCTTGTTTCTTGTGTGTATGAAGTGAAGGCATGAAGCTAATTGAAATGGTGAGTCCTGTCACAGTCGGTAGATCCACAGACAACTCAGGACTGAAATAGGTTACTTCAAACATGTTTATTTTTACAACATAAATACCACAAGGCCCTTGGATGAACAGGTCATGTGACTATCGGACAACAAACAAAAATAAAAATGAATAATAAGCAAGTTAAATTGAGAACATGTAATATGCCACTCTCTTCCCTTCTCCTCTACCTCCTGGCACAAAATCTATTCAGTACCTCCAGGCCCTAGGCCCCCGTGGTCCGTGTTAGTGCCCGAGCCCATCATCCTGCCCAGAACAAGGAACTTCATCAATGTGAATGTATGTATGTATTTTTGTATTGGGTTTATAAAGCACAAACCAATGCAGGAAGCAATCGAGTGATGTACAAAAGGGTTACACCCTGCGAGTTACAAGTAGGGTGCAGTTGAATTAGAAGAGCTGTGATCGGTATAGGTAGAAGGATAAGGGAAAATCAAGAGGGAGAGAAATAGAGTTCAGTGGAGTGATCAATGAATAAGATGTTTTTTCAGGTCCTTCCTGAAATGTAGGCTGGAGGGTGCAGTTTTGTCTGCATTGGTAACTTTTCAAGTGGCAGGATGTGTAGCAGAGAGAATCTCTTCTCTTAATTCTGTTCCATTGATAAGTTATTTCTTTCGATTCTGGCAATTTGGTGGCTTCTGTTGGTGCACCGCCCTGCAGTGGTGGTGAGTTTCCGAGCCAAGTAGAGTAGTGTTTTGCTTGTTACTGCTTTGTACGTGGTGCAGACAGTCATGACCATAATGCAAGCATGAAGGGGTGGCAAGTGCAGCTCTTTGAGGATGGGGGAGATGTGGTTGAATTTTCGTAGTCCTGTGATGAGGCATGCTGCAGCCTGCTGCACAGCTTTCAGTGGTGCCATGGTGGCATATGGGTATAGAGAGGACTAGGGCTTGGATAACTATTCTAAACGTGGAGGCAGAGATGAAATGCTTGATGTTGCAGATAAGCACAAGCTAGTGCCATGCTTCATGGGATGTCTTAGCAATGTGCATATTAAATGAGTGGTCATAGCCAATAATTAATCTGACAGAAGTTGCAGTAGATGAGAGATGATTGAGGAATCTGTCCAGTTTCATGTCGGCCAGTCAGTGTCGGAACTTGGCATGCTGTTTGGGTTTGCAAGGAGAATGCATTTGGTTTCTTCAGGTTTGAGCTTCAGATAGGTACAGGTTGGGTTGTGGGACAGACAGTGCTTGAGTCGACATACACTGTTGATGCAATTGATCCTTTGTTAAAGCTGGGCATCATGTACATGTTAGTGTATCATGATGTTAGTGATGACAATGAGTTCACCAGAGGTTTTATCTAGAGGTTGAAGATGATAAGGGGCAGGATGGAGCCTTGTGGAACTCTTCAGGTTGCTGGGCTGTCTTGGGATCTGCTGCAACTCATCTGAAAAAAATGGTCTCTGTTGAAGACATACTTATCAAACCTCTGCAGAACTGTTCTGTCGAAGTTCATGTGTGTGGAGCTGTATTATAGACTACAGTGATGTCACGGAGGATGTATAAACCTGGGTCCTCTTTGTTGAGGATGTGTAGAGTGTCATCAATACATTGGAAGGTGGCAGTCTCTCTGCTGCATAGCGGTCAGAAGCTGGATTGGTAGTCTAGTCGGGGACTCCATTGAGTGATTCTTTCATGATACTGCTTTGTAACAATCTTCTCAATCACTCTGCAAGGGCACGGTAAACACATGATGGGGTAACAACTAGCCTTATCATCTTGGTCAAGTGTGGGTTTCCTCAGCAGCAGGAGGATCTGTCCCATTTTCATTGCATCTTGGAAGGAGCATTGTGTGAGGGATGTGTTGATGACATTCAGAAGTGGTTTCACTGCTTTAACTTTGAAGACCTTAACAATGGCCCCTGATCAATTTCATCTTTTTAGCTAGAGGGTTTGAAAATTGCAAGTGTGTGGGTCATATCTCCTGGAGTAAGTGTCCTGAATGTGTTCCTTTTGTGTTGTTGACTGCTATGGGTGGGGTGTCTCTGGTGTGTTTGGAGGTCTCACAGTACTTAAAGTCAAAGCTCTTTACATTTTGTTGTTTATGAGCAGTTTTAACCAATGTCACAGTGGGTAAATAAAGTGGAAAAAGGCTTCATGCGAGGGAGTCTTCAGCCTTATTCATATAAGCACGTGGGTCACAAGGACCCTTTCATGTGCCCGTCACTTCCTTTGATTCCTGTTGTTTGTGCCATTGTCTCAGATTCAGCAGATGATAGAACAGTCAGTGGGAACATCTATGACTTCCATTTTGGCACACAATATGGGCACACCGTAAAAATCATGCCAAATTAGTCCGTGCACATGGGCCATTTGTATACTGCTGACCGATGCAGCAGCAGAGAGAGTTTGATCAAATGTTGGGGGTACAGAACTCCAAGGAGCTGTCCAGCATTGCCGCACCAGTAAGTTGTGTCTGCTGTACTGAGAAAGTTGATTGATGAGAGAATTAGATGAAAGCAATATCCGCAAGATTCAAATGGACTTTATCATTTAAAGTTTGACCAGCAGAATCCTTCCACTTTGAATTTGAATTCCCTAGTGGCAGGTTTGGCTGTGCAGTTGTTCACTTTAGAGCAAACTTTGACTGAAATATGCACAGTTCCTTCAGGTTTTCTGCATCATCAAACATCGCCTGTTGTGATGCATCCTATGCATCGAAGTGAATCATGTAGGACTTCTGTTTTTCTGTGGACC
Source organism: Ambystoma mexicanum (assembly GCF_040938575.1). NCBI lineage: Eukaryota > Metazoa > Chordata > Amphibia > Caudata > Ambystomatidae > Ambystoma > Ambystoma mexicanum. The sequence goes on from NC_090931.1 coordinate 727,106,694, forward strand.
ATGTAGGAGGAGATAATGTACTGCACAGACACATTCCTGATTCTGAAAAGCCATTGCAGTTCATATCCAAATTGGCACAGGACTTGCTGAAGTTATGATCGGGTCTGAAAAATATGCCATTCATTGCAGCGTTCTGCTAGAAATGCGGTCTTGTGTTCTACTACAGCTCGTCCTAATTACGCATGTTAGCAGGTGCCTCCTGCAGCGGACTTACCATCAACCGGCGTTCGCGTTAGGGTGCAACAAACGCAGATGTCGGTTGATTGATGGCAGGATTCTGGTACCCCGTTGTAACTTGTACTGGGGCCAATGCAGTCCTTTTTTTGGTCATGCAGGTGTCAGGAGGGTTTTGTCCAGTTCTTATCTTTAAATGAGTTTCCATTCACTGTTATTATAAGTAAATTATTGTTTGATCAGAATTCAACCAGGTTTTCTTTTATTATGGAGGTCCCTCTGCGATCCCCCACATGCCCTGACTCCCCTTCCTCTACTCCCCATTCCTCTAGTTCACTACCCTTACATACACATCTGCATCATTTAAAAAAACAGCTTCAATTATTGTCATACAAATGGTCACGACCAAAGTAACCACTTTAAAAAAGAAGTTGGTAAAAACACGTGGTACCGCCAATAACTATCACAGATTTACCAGCTCAATAGACTAGTGTTAAGGGGAACAGTAAAGCGAAAATATATAATCCAAAAGTCGGCTACTATTAAAAGAAAATGTTTTAGCAGTCTATAATGTTTCTTTATATCAGTTTGTACATAGAAATGTTGCCCCATAGCGTTCGGTTAACTTCTTCATCTAGATCGTATTATCGTGCCTGTAGGCCATCTATCCACATGTTATTTTCCGGTTATTCAACGTGATTTCCTTTCCTAACATCAGTGCTTCAGTGATCCAGGTATGATTGTTAGCACACCTGAAAAACACCCAGGAAAAATATGATGGTAAGGTTGCCGGGGATAATTGATCAATATGGTATGAACCTTACTCCTGTAAAGATGTTGTCCCATACTGCATTCACTCATGAACAATGACAAAGAAGGCGACCCATACCTGCCATTGACGTCTTTTCAAGAACAGTCTCACTTCATTAACTTTTAGAGAACAGTAGATAGTCATCAGAATGTGTTTGCATCAGTTTAAGTTGCAAGTTATTAGAGCAACGATGCAATGATTTTTCCTCTATATCAAGTTTTTAAAATTAAGGCGTGAAGGTCAATTTTTATGATAATATTTTCTGTGGCATTGCTCGTGTCTCACACTATGCTTCCCAGCATATAGGCAACAGTGCTTGAGGTGGGGGTACTTGGCTCCTTCTCTACAACTCTACAAACTGGTGACATACAGGCCAGCCATAGGCAAAATACTGATCACCCGGACAAGAAAGCTCATTCCCAGGAAGCTGAAGCCCTGGGTAGGATGGACCCGAGGAGATTTTCAACACTAACAATATTTAAGGAGCGTGGCGATGAGTGGATAAACCGGTTCTATTTATGGCATCTATTCCGTTCCCTCCTTGCAGGTTCTTTTCTCAGGTGATTTGGAATATTTGGAGCCTGTGGATTGTAAAAAAAATAAAAAATGGACGGGTCACCAATGCACATTGTTACTCTAGCGACACGGAATGACTGATCAAGAACCAGTTGCCAGCATTCCTCAGAATGCGCTATGACCTGGGTGCGTGCAGAGACCAGTGGAATGTTGTAGAAATGAAACCTCGAAAAGAGGCTCTACCAGGCGTAAGGATACCCGTGGGTAATAAGGGGAGGTTTATTACTGGTGGGAACACGAGCAGAATACAGGTGGAACCCACTGATGACCGGAGCAGGCTTGCTGGGTTCTTAACTGTGATGGCAGGGGCAAGACCATGAAGTTGTAATGTTTTGCTGTGGAATACAAGGGGTTATGGTCACTATTGCTGTGAGGAGGGTTTATTTTCTCATCTCTCGGATGTGGACATCTTTCTGATTCAGGAAAGCTAGCTGGCGATGGATTACCAGCTGAATGGATACAGTGTGTTTCAAAATAAAGCAGGGGACAGTATCCTAGGACGGCCATTTGGCAGGCTCCTGATGGGTGTAAAGAACTGCTGGGAAGCTTTTGAGATACATGTCCCTATCCTTGAGAAGAATGTGTTAGCCGTAGTGGTGACAATGCAGACTGGTTGCGAAAATATAAAAACCGCTTATAGTAAACATCTATGATACCCCGGGTGCCCATAATATGGAAAACATACAAGAATCTTTGTTAGAAGTTCTGTTTCATTGGCATGATCTTCATCACACGAGTGTGATACTAGTCATGGAGGACTTCAATGCACGATGTATTGATTAGAAGTCCGTTATGATATGATAGGTTATTTATAACGTGCTTAATACCCAGAGGTTTCAAAGCGCGGACCCCGGGATTGAACCTGTGGTGTTCTGTGTCAACTTACTTCCAAGGCAAGCACGTTGCCCCTGAGCTAACTTCCAGAGACAAAGAAGAAACTGCACGAGTTAGGGCCACCTGTAAAATGTTGCGATCCAAAGGTAACAATCACGGGTTAAAATGGATTAACTACATGCCAGAATATGCGTTGAATATGTTCAATGGCAGGACGGTGGGTGATAGCCCTGGGAGGGAGCACTTGGTCTGGAGGCAGCAGTACTGCCACTTTGGATTATTTTTTCTCTAATGCTGCGATGATCACTCTGGCCGATAGTTTGGTGGTACATGCTAATAGATATTGTGATCACTCGATCCTGAAGCTTGGCGTGGCATTGGATAAACCTGAAACTGTTTCCATTATCATTGGAAATGTAGATGTGAATAGTGGAGGAATCGGAGTAAATTGGACAGTGGCCAATCTAGCCAAAAGGAGTGAGGGTGTTAGCATTGCAGGAAATGTGATGGTAGCGATCACTAGAGAATATGATGGTTGATGAGATCGTGAACTGGTTTACATTATTTACGAGTGGGATTGCATTACAGAGTGGGACATATACATTGAAACAAGGGAAAAATTATCAGAGTAGGTTCGACAGGGAGTTACATGATGCCAAGCACACATACTCAGTAAAAACTTACTCAGGAGCTAGCCATGATATTGCTACCATGGTAGATGCAGTAAAAAACCTAAAGAGAGAATATACATGGTGGGTCAAAAGATGGAGGTATTCAGAGAAAAATGCATAATGGCAGTCCATGGTAGCGGTATTAACTAATGGTGATGCAGATAGAATTTGGAAGTATATAAACGCTTTCAAGGGCAAAAGGCTGAACAGATAACCAACCCTAACAATGGGAAACGATGGTGTAACTATATAAAGTCAACATAGTAGGTAAGTGAGACCATGTGGCAGCAGCAGACCATCAAGGGGATTGTTTTGCCCTTTGACCAAGAATCTATTATGGCAGTTATTAATGGATTGAAGACATCAAGGGCCCCAGGACCCAACGGTCAAGCGAGCAAGGTTTTAAAAAAGGAGTCTCAGTCATGATCTATTATACTGGACACATTGCTTAGGAAAATCTGTAAAGAAGGAATAATACCAGGGTCTTTGATGCAAGCAGCATTGGTTCCGGTTTTCAAAAAGTACTACTGATTAGAGCCCAGAAACTATTGTTTACTTTCCAGGTTCGACCTATCACGAAAATTGTTTGCGGGTGTGACACTGCAGGAATTGAAAGTGTGGATGAGAGTAAAAAGATATTGAGCATGCATACGATGGGATTTAGATTGGGGGCTGCTGCTAAACATAACATATATGCCCTTAACATACTCATAGGTGTAGCTTGTAAGAAGTAGAATCCGCAACTCTATGCAGCATTTATTGACTGCAAGGCCACGTTTGATTCCATTGAAAGCGGTCTACTGTGGCATAAATTAGCTAATTGGGGCTGTAGATTGATAAATGACATTACAAAACCCCTATATGGAGTAGTGCATGACATTTCATTACTTTCAATGGAGGCAAATGGCAATGTGCTGACCATGTGTAGAATGTTCTATACTATAGTGAATTTGTCATCTGTCTAGTTTGCATTGAACAAGCTAACCCAGATAAATCAACTAACTAGTCCCTATTAAATAACATTCCCTAGTAATTAATTAATGTACCCTTTAACATTGCATTGCAAATGTCTCAGATGGCAGATTCTGTTTTGTTCTTCAGTGAAAATGTTAAATGTGCTTGAAAAATGAATGGGCTGTCTTTTCCATTCAGAACGGCATTGTGTGCTGAAGGAAATAAAATGGATACAAGCAGGATCAGAAGCTGGGTGGAGAGAGAAAAAATACCAGAATTCTAGAAGGGAGATGGGGTGACAGGAGACATCAGAAAAAAAGGCAGGGTAAGTAAAGATTGACAGGAATATGGAATAAATATAGCTAAAAGACAGGGTGGAGTTTGGTCGTCATTTTGCAGAGAGACAAGATCAAGTCTGCAGCTGGGATGTGCATGCGGGCATAGCCAGGCTGTACACGAGAGAGAAAGATACCAGGCAGTAATCCGAAAGAGGTTGGGTGAGGTCGTCAACTTCTAACTGGGCTGCCAAAAGCTGCGACATTCACAACATTCAGTTTGCAGATAAGACGATCCAGAGAGGGTCTCCTTCAGCACAGAAATCCTACACATTAGGAGTACGTATGGTAACTTTGAGGCGCGTGCAAAGGAGAGCATGTGTGTTTTCCGTCAGTTAGGCAGTCAGGATTAAATAGCTATTTTTAACAAAGTCTTTGCTGTTTTTCACACACATGTGTAATGAAGGGAGTGTCTGCATGTCTTGTGCTGTGTGCATTATATAATTTCTCTTAGACAAGTACACTCTGTAACTGCATCGATTTTCAAGGTCTTGGTAAGATAAATTAATGTTTTTCATTGTGAACAGAAATGACATGCATCTATTGTAACTGTTTTAACATGTGCATTGCAAAAAACTATTTCTAACATTATAACAGGTACATAAAGACTGCAAAACTGAATTAGTTGGATTATTTTAGTCTGTCTACATGACTCATTTTAAAATTGAAAATAATAAGAAAGGGTCATAGTGCGCCCCACAAGCGGTAACATATTTACCTCGTGTGGTAATATCTAGAAAGCTAGAAAACCTGTGATGCATATGTGAGTGTGTCTCGCTGTGCATGCTTGTAGTTGAGCAAACCCGTTAGAGATGGTAGGCTAGTTTCCAGCAAAACAGCTCATGTTGCTTTGTCCCGTAGAGTCCCAGTCTGCCCAGGATTCTGAACTGTGAGGAGCTGCTGCTACATTCTGCTGTGCTGGAAATACTTTTCAACCTGTCTAAACTGGCCCTTTAACTGGTTGACTCCACCTTAATTAGGTGTTGCAGGCGCGAAGCGCCGCACGGAGTCCCGTAGAGTCCCAGTCTGCCCAGTCCGCCTCAGGACGGTATACGGTGTATGGGCGGTGCATGAATAAAGATGGTCATCAGTGGCAAAACGGGGGTGCCTGGTCCACAGACAAGGCTGAAAACCCTATTTGAGCGCCGCCAGTCGAAATTAACAAATGATTTTGCCATAACTACAGCTACAAAGTCCGCCGTTGAGGTAAGCGATGCAAGTGCAGAAACGGATGTAACATATGTTAAGAAAATGATCATACCTTTTTTACAGGCGCTAGCATCTGCCCAAGTAACCACAAATGAAGAGGAAAGCGCCAATATACAAACTATGTGCGTGCAACTACCTTCTATCGACCTGCGTAGTTTGCCCGAAGCAACTCCTTGTCCCACTGGCCAGGCGACTACGCAACCAGCCCGCCCACTACAAACAATTTTACCCTCCGCCGAAGCCAGCGACTTCATCGGCGACAGAAGAGATCTCACGTCCGAACTGCAGAACAGAATAATCATTGACCCCACACAATTCTTGTCACCATTTGATGTCACGGATGTGGAACTATTGGAGCTACAAGTGACAGCGAGCTCCTTTGAACGGAGAGAAGTATCATTTGAGCCGCAGCTGCCCCAGTTGCCGTGCGATCAGACGCAATGCATTATGGTCTCTGAGGTGCTGTCATGATCTCTGCTTCCAAAAGATCAGGACTTGCCCGACTCCCTTGGAAGCAGACCCATAACCCCGGTTCCGAGTGCCAGCCAGTCCCAATTGGGACCTTTTGGACCCTGTCCTGGCGCCAGTGGCACCAGGCTCATAAAGATGCCCAGTCCCAGCGCTGGAAGCGCCGGGCTCATAATGCTTGGGTGGACTTACCTGCAGCAGACCATGCTGCTTACTTACCTGCCAGTTGAACCCCGGATCCTCTTCTGTTTGGGACTACTTTTCCTGTTGGGTGGGGCAGGAGCCACTCCCTAGGTTCAGAACACTGGAACTCTTCTGGAAAGCAGGAACTCTTTTCTTAGGCGTGGCTGTGGAAGGAGACACCTAAGCACTACAGGAGGCTATTTAAACCACACCCGATGGATGAATCTTGCTTTGTGTTATTCTGCATTCTCTGCAGCAGAACGCTCATCGTGTCTTCTGCTTCTGATCCTGGGCCTAAGGAAACAAAGGCTTACCATCCTGGAATCCAGTCTTCAGCAGCACCTGTAAAGACAAAGAAAGAACAGGTTAGCACTACGGTCTTCAGTGGCAGCGCATCTCTTACCTGGTCCATCGGCTGTCACCAACGCCTCGCGCTGCATTCCGGCATCTGAAAGACAAAGGCTTACCTACTCTTCGCATGTTCCGGAGGTCTTCGCACTGCATTCCGGCATCTGAAAGACAAAAGCTTACCAGCTCTTCGCACGCTCCGGAGGCCTTCAGCGCTGCATCCCGCATCTGAAAGACAAAAGAAGGTGCGTTTAAAGACATTGGGCAACTTTATTACTCACGTGCCATTACTCCTTCCCACGCCGAATCCAGTGGGTATTCCAGCACCCTTCAGCTTCTCTAAAGCTCCAAAAATGTACCTGCAAGATAAAAGGGACAGTTAGTGCGCATCGTGAAGCAGGCTACAAGCGCTTACCTACGTGCTCCCAGGCGCTTCTATTCCTCACGCGGGTTCGATCCTCAACTCTCATCAGCCCGCCATCCGCCATCGCCGGAACTCTGCAAAACAAGAGATATCATTACAAAAGACTTTTAAGACATTTGAAGCGCTCAGAACTTACCGTTCGTGCAGTTAACGACGGACAGCAGTCCTCTGAGGTCAAGAGGCCTGCACCCTTATCCAGTGAAGGAACTGGTTACGGCACCCTGCCCCGAGGCAGATGGAGAGCTCGGCGTTCACTTACCTAAGGTGAGGGCGTTAACCTTTGGGGTTCTACAGGAGAAGAGAAAGGGAAGAGGAGAGAGGCACCCAATAACCCCAGTTCATTAATCCCATATTTTCTATCTGCAGACATCTTACTCATCGAGTCAGACATACAGTGCACAGAGGTCCAGCCCAAAGAGCCAACCGTGTGTTACACATCACCTTTGAAGATACGGCATTCACCCAGTCAAGACGGGCGCCTCTGCGGGAATCAGGTGAGCGTTACAGAACACAAAGCCTACCGCAAAACTCCCACCCAGGCGCTATGGAAACCTCGGATACCGACCAACTAGCCCAGTTACTTGGGGAACTAAGAGCAGAAGTGCATGCAGCCCGTCAGGAAACGAATGCTCTAAGAAGGGAACTGATTATTTCCAAGGAGCGAACAGACGATCTCGCTAGACAATTGCTAAGTCACAAGACGGACAAACTCCGTTACCCGCATCAGGGGCAAATCTTCCTTCAACATCCTCTACGAACCCAGTGCAGATCAATCTACCTGGGAATGTACCTCTGGCTCCGCCCGAACGATTTTCTGGTGACCCAAAGAGGTTTGCATATTCATTAATCAGTGCCGGTTGCACTTCTTATGCCGGCCAGCAGCCTTTCCAACTGATCAAGCTAAGGTAGCTTTCGTGCTTTCGTACCTTAGTGGCAATGCGGCAGACTGGTCGATCCCTCTAGTTAATCAAGATGATCCGGTTCTCCATGATTTTCAAGCTTTTCAGCTCAGTATGGAAAAACTGTTTGCAAGACATTCACAGGGGCAGGCCTTGGACAATGAGCTCCTTTCATTGCGACAGGGTAATCAAGACCTTTTGGCTTATATTGCGTCTTTCAACAGACTGATAGTGGAAACTCGATGGCCTGAGGACAAAAGGATTACGCTGTTTTATAGAGGTCTACGTGGAGAGCTCAAAGATGTGTTAGCCCAAGTAGTGAATCCCCCGCAAGACTGTTCGGACTATATTGACTTAGTCGTTCAAATTGACCACAGACTGCAGAACAGGAAGGCCGATCGTTCCAAGTTTGATGATCGAGTATTTTCCAAACCACCAACTCCTACCAAAGGAGTAGACTCCGGGGAACCCATGCAAATAGGGGGCCTGAAAGGACCACTAACACAAAAGGAGCGGGAAAGGAGAAAACAGCTGCAATTATGCCTCTATTGCGGAAACTCGGGGCACTTTCTTCGAGACTGTCCGGTGAAACCAGCCAAGAAGGCAGTAGGAGCTGCAGTTACCAGGGTCACAAACTCTGAGCAGGGAAACGACCTCGCCCGACAAGAATAGAGGTCCTCTTGCCGAGCGTTAAAACCAGTTCCGTGACCTCGCATTTTGTGATACCTATGGTCCTCATTAGCCCTGAACATCCGGATCGATTACATGCGATTGAAGCTTACGTCGACAGCGGTGCCATTGGCAATTATGTGGATCATGAAATGGTTTTGAGGATGAATCTGACTCTTTGTCCAAAGGCTGTAAAGGACGTCATTACTACGGTGGATGGTACGGAGATAGCCTCCGGACCAGTAACGCATACCACCCAAGAAGTGACGCTAGTAAGTCAAGATGGACACCATGAGAAGATCGTGTTCGATGTGATCAAGGCCCCTCAGTTCCAGATTATTCTAGGAATTCCTTGGTTAGAGAAGCACAATCCTCACATCGATTGGCGAGCAAGAAAGGTTCAGTTTCCAGAATGTGTCTCTACTTGTCACCCTCGACCTGGTGTTGCACTGGCCGCAATTTCCTCGGAGGCTCCCCAGTTACCTCCTGAATACCTAGAATTCCAAGATGTTTTCCGGAAGGATCAGGCTAACTCTCTACCTCCTCATAGGTCTTATGACTGCCAGATAGACCTGATACCTGGATATAGTCCTCCTTGTAGTAGAATTTATGCCCTCACCGAGCCTGAGAATCTTCACCTCCGACAATACCTGGATCAATACCTAGCGAATGGGTTTATTCGTCCTTCCAAGTCCCCTGCTTCCTCAGCTTTGTTCTTCGTTCCAAAAAAAGAAGGGGACCTTAGAACTTGTATAGATTATCGCGCCCTGAACCAGATCACCGTTAAGAATAGATATCCGTTACCTTTGATCCCTGAACTCCTGGACCAAGTCAGAAAAGCATGCATATATACAAAGCTGGGCGATGAATGGAAGACGGCCTTCCGCACCAAGTATGGGCTATTTGAATATCAGGTCATGCCCTTCGGACTTTGCAATGCCCCGGCCGCCTTTCAATATTTTATGAACGATGTCCTCAGAGAGCTCATAGATGTGTGTGTTGTTGTTTACATTGACGACATCCTCGTTTATTCTTCATCGGAAACTGAACATCGGAAACACGTGAAAATGGTCCTCGAGAGATTGCGTCAACACAAACTTTTCGCTAAGTTGGAAAAATGTGTTTTCAACGTGACTGAAGTTGAATTCTTGGGATTCATATTATCACCTAGCGGAGTGCGTATGGATTCAAAGAAGGTCGATGCAATTCTCAAATGGCCATCGCCATCCTCCGTAAAAGGTCTTCAAAGCATGTTAGGCTTCGCTAACTTTTACCGCAGGTTTATCCCCGAATTCTCTCGAATAGTCCAGCCCATCACCGCCTTGTTAAAGAAAAACAAACGTTTTGAATGGTCTACCGAGGCGGAACAAGCTTTCCAGAATTTGAAGACTAGATTCATCTCTGCACCGATCTTAAAACATCCTCGCCCAGAACTCCCCTACATCGTTGAAACTGATGCTTCGAGCCTTGCCATGGGGGCAGTTCTATCACAAAAGGACCCAGTAACCAATCAGTTGCATCCCGTGGCATTTTGGTCCCGCAAATTCTCGCCTCCTGAAATCAATTACACTATTACTGATAAGGAACTTCTAGCTATCAAGTCCGCCTTTAAGGCTTGGCGGCATTATCTTTTGGGGGCCCGACACACCGTTACTGTGATTACAGATCACCGAAACCTGCAATATTTGAAAACCGCAAAAGCTCAATCCTCTAGGCAACTCCGTTGGGCACTATTCTTTGCCGAGTTTGACTTCATAATTACCTATCGACCTGGTACAAAAAACGGTAAAGCTGATGCCCTTTCTCGGATGGGAGTGGAAGAACATTTGATCAATCCTAAACCTGTACCTATCATTCCCGAACAAAGAATTCTAGGTGTAATCGCCACACAATCCATAGAGGAAGTTAAGGATAAAGCCAGGCTACTGGTAACTCCAGCAGACATACAGAATTGGCATCTGCAGGGAAAGGACTTTACGGTGAAGGACAACCTATTATATTTCCAAGAACGGTTATACCTGCCCAGCACAGATTTACAGAAAAAGGTAATCTCTTGTTATCACGATTCTTTAATGGAAGGACATCCCGGTATGACCAAGACCCCGGAAAAGATCAAGCGCTACTTCTGGTGGCCGTCTTGGAAAAAAGATATCAGATACTTTATAATGTCCTGTGGAGTATGCGCCCAAAACAAGAGTCAAAAGGAAAAACCAGCCGGCCTCTTATGCCCTATTGACATCCCGCCTCGCCCTTGGCATACGCTTTCTATGGACTTCATCACCGATCTACCTCCATGCTCCGGATACAATACGATCCTAGTAATCGTGGACCTATTCTCCAAGATGGCGCATTTCATTCCACTCAAAGGCTTACCAACAGCAGCAACTCTGGCCCGAGAATTTCTCGAAAACATCGTCCGACTGCACGGTTTTCCTTCAGTTCTAATTTCGGATCGAGGTAGTCAATTTATTTCTCATTTTTGGCGAAGTTGCTGTCGGTCGGCTCAAATTGATGTGAGACTTTCGACCAGCCACCACCCTCAAACCGACGGACAAACCGAGAGGACCAATCAAACTCTGGAACAGTATTTGCGCTGCATGCTACAACAAACTGAAAAAACTTGGAAAGATATCCTTTGTATAGCCGAATATGCCTACAATAACTCTGTCCACTCGGGAACTGGGAAGAACCCGTTTTTTCTTTTATACGGTAGTCACCCTCGAACCTCGGAGTTGGATCCACTCCAAGATCTTGGAACACCAGCAGTAGACCACCTGCATTCTACAATCACCCAAGCCTTTAAGGAAGCCGTTTCTCACCTTCAAAGGGCTAAAGAACAATACAAGAAAGGAGCAGACCAACATCGGAAGGAAGCCCCCCAATATCAAGTAGGAGATCAAGTCTGGTTATCCACCAAATATCTACCTCTAAAAGGACCACGCACATTCAACGCAAGATACCTTGGTCCCTATTCCATCACTACCATAGTAAATCCAGTAGCGGTCAAGTTGGACTTGCCCCCTCACATGAAGATACATCCGGTCTTCCACGTCTCTCTATTAAAACCCGTGCAACCTCAAACCCGACTAACTACATCTCCAAAACCTATTCTAGTTGATGGAGAACTCGAGTTTGAAGTCAAAAGCATCCTGGATTCCAAGATCTCCAAATCTAAACTATTTTACCTGATTGACTGGAAAGGCTACGGTCCCCAAGAAAGATCCTGGGAACCTGCAGAATATGTCCACGCGCCTCGTCTAATCAAAAGATTTCATCGAACATTTCCTAACAAGCCCAAACCCCCGGAGAAGCCCGGTTTGGGAGGGGCCTTGAGGGGGGGTGCTGTCATGATCTCTGCTTCCAAAAGATCAGGACTTGCCCGACTCCCTTGGAAGCAGACCCATAACCCCGGTTCCGAGTGCCAGCCAGTCCCAATTGGGACCTTTTGGACCCTGTCCTGGCGCCAGTGGCACCAGGCTCATAAAGATGCCCAGTCCCAGCGCTGGAAGCGCCGGGCTCATAATGCTTGGGTGGACTTACCTGCAGCAGACCATGCTGCTTACTTACCTGCCAGTTGAACCCCGGATCCTCTTCTGTTTGGGACTACTTTTCCTGTTGGGTGGGGCAGGAGCCACTCCCTAGGTTCAGAACACTGGAACTCTTCTGGAAAGCAGGAACTCTTTTCTTAGGCGTGGCTGTGGAAGGAGACACCTAAGCACTACAGGAGGCTATTTAAACCACACCCGATGGATGAATCTTGCTTTGTGTTATTCTGCATTCTCTGCAGCAGAACGCTCATCGTGTCTTCTGCTTCTGATCCTGGGCCTAAGGAAACAAAGGCTTACCATCCTGGAATCCAGTCTTCAGCAGCACCTGTAAAGACAAAGAAAGAACAGGTTAGCACTACGGTCTTCAGTGGCAGCGCATCTCTTACCTGGTCCATCGGCTGTCACCAACGCCTCGCGCTGCATTCCGGCATCTGAAAGACAAAGGCTTACCTACTCTTCGCATGTTCCGGAGGTCTTCGCACTGCATTCCGGCATCTGAAAGACAAAAGCTTACCAGCTCTTCGCACAATCCGGAGACCTTCGGCGCTGCATCCCGCATCTGAAAGACAAAAGAAGGTGCGTTTAAAGACATTGGGCAACTTTATTACTCACGTGCCATTACTCCTTCCCACGCCGAATCCAGTGGGTATTCCAGCACCCTTCAGCTTCTCTAAAGCTCCGAACTTGTACCTGCAAGATAAAAGGGACAGTTAGTGCGCATCGTGAAGCAGGCTACAAGCGCTTACCTACGTGCTCCCAGGCGCTTCTATTCCTCACGCGGGTTCGATCCTCAACTCTCATCAGCCCGCCATCCGCCATCGCGGGAACTCTGCAAAACAAGAGATATCATTACAAAAGACTTTTAAGACATTTGAAGCGCCCAGAACTTACCGTTCGTGCAGTTAACGACAGACAGCAGTCCTCTGAGGTCAAGAGGCCTGCACCCTTATCCAGTGAAGGAACTGGTTAAGGCACCCTGCCCCGAGGCAGATGGAGAGCTCGGCGTTCACTTACCTAAGGTGAGGGCGTTAACCTTTGGGGTTCTACAGGAGAAGAGAAAGGGAAGAGGAGAGAGGCACCCAATAACCCCAGTTCATTAATCCCATATTTTCTATCTGCAGACATCTTACTCATCGAGTCAGACATACAGTGCACAGAGGTCCAGCCCAAAGAGTCAACCGTGTGTTACACATCACCTTTGAAGATACGGCATTCACCCAGTCAAGACCGGCGCCTCTGCGGGAATCAGGTGAGCGTTACAGGTACATCGACGCCACATCCAAACCGAACCAGCTGCAGCTATGTTGAACAAGCCGGCCCTAGAGCCCGCAGCTCTGGCTTCGGTTTTGGCTTCCCCCTCAGTAGCAGAGGCAATATCTACGCCTCATACTTGCATCACAAATCAACCGCTTCTGCATTCCATTCAGACAGGATTTGTTTTTCCCGATAGGCAAATGGAACACAGCCAAAAAACTACCGCGACTGGACCTGCAAATGCAAAAGGCACATTTAACATGGACACAGTCCCCATTCAACATACATCGAAGATTTTGTTAACTGGAACTCTCAGTCTCAGCAGTCAACGCAGCTGTTGTGTTGCACCAGGAAGTGACTTGATTAAGTGGTCTGAATCTGACCCAGAAAAATTAACCCAACAGGTACTGAGTCCAACCAAAACCAAATGACGATCTGTCTAACACTGAGCCGTGACGCCGCCAAGCGTGAGGCTCGCCTATCAAAGCGGCTCTCTGAGGACTACTTGGAAATCAAAGATAGGCTGACCAACAGCTTCTTACAACCAGGCAACACACAGAGGGCGATGCTTGTCACGGACACAAATCACAGCCGAAAAAATGCAAACTCGGCAGAAGTAAGGAAAAATAAAGGGAGAACAAGCACACCTTATCAAAAATCTTCGCAAGTAAAGGAAACATTAATTGGGTCAAGTGATGCCCAAATTGACTCGGTGCTACAATCTCAAGACGTTGCCATATTGGACCAGCAACACACGAACGGTAATGTCTCCGAGATTGCAAATGAAGAGAACTCAATGCCACGTAACGAAGACCAAATACCTAAAGAGCAAGAAAAGAATAATGTCCAGAAAGCTAATCTATCAGTAGCTCCGTCAATCCAAATCAACAACAACGTGCTAGCCACGACGTCATTGGCGTTAATACCCTTTGTAAAATTGTACGAAGCACTGAATGAGTCAATTAGGGACCAAGGCACAATACTGACAAACATGGAAAATAAATTATCCAACTTGACTCACAGCTACTCGCTACTACAACAAAAAAGTGAAATAGAGGCTAATCTTTCTATGCAATGGCAACACAGAATGGGTGATTTGGCAATGAAAGAGCACACAAATTCGGCTGACCTAATGGAGGCCATTTTAGAATGCATGAAATGGTTTTGCCATTTAGATCAAAATCGACTGAATGATCAGTTGTGTAACATTAACCCACAAGATGAACAGCGGCCAAAGGAGTTTCTCAAATCAGCCAACCCAGCGATGCATGCTGAAGAGTCAGGCATCTCGACTAAATTAATACCCTCTGGAGTTTCAGTTGTTCCCCCAAAATCAGGACAAAAAGAAGTTGGAGTACCTGGGGTGGCCAAGTCAAGTGTAAAACCTGTTAAGCAGGCTTTAACGTCATGTTAATTGTTTATTCCACCACTACGGCAACTCTATCAGAAGTGAAACTACAAGAGCCAACAAAGGGCGTCCAATGCAATACCTTTGATATTTTTCAGGGGAACGCAAAGACACTGGACCTATCCATAAAAAAAAGCGACGAAAATACCAAAACGCTTGCCGGCGCAAAGAAAAGGCATTGTAAACAGCTACCAGTCAAGACCAAACAATTCATTCGTAATTTGTCTACACCTCGTAAAGTAGGACTATTTCAGCGAAGGACGGCTGACAAGCCCTCCGAACCCCAAGTCGTTAATTACATCAATGATGGGGTTTCGAAAGAAGCAGGACGAAGTGACCGGGTTCAGGAACCATTCCCAAAAAAACGCCCCAGGTTGGACAAGGTCTCCTGCCATGGAGATGCTATACAGGAGTCTCTGATTGGTGAGGAGTGGTCGATGTACTCAATTAACAGTGACGAAGAATGAGCAAATGAGGAAAACGAGGGCACTTCAGGAGTTCTCTCCTGGGCGCTGTCAAATAGATTTTTACCTTCTGACCACTCGCCCTGCGGATTTAAAGCAAAAAAAGGCAAATTGATTCACCTTCCAAACGAAGGGAAAGATCTAATTAAGGTACCAAAGAGCGTACCGTCGAGTGGGATCACTCAACCCAAGGAAGACGCAAGAAATAGAAAAGTGTTAAGTAAAACTCTAAATCCAAGACAAACCGGCTGATCAAAAGCCTCAAGAGACTGCCTTGAATCGACGTGTGCATTCAGGAGCATCAGGGAAAATTTGGATTGTGAACATCTTTCCAGATGGAAATGAGGCAAACCTGAACAGAAATAACGTGATGCGTTTACTTCATGTGATTCCTCATTTACGCACATCTGATGATATCCGTCTCATGGAATATATTTCGGAGACATGCTCTGACCAAGTTTTCCTACATATCCGCTCACAAGCGGTAGAAAAAACCCTACTATCAGCAAAAGAAAAACTGCTCTCATATGGGTTTGAGGCTTCATTCCAAAGAGATGAAAGTATGAATCAGCGGTATTTAATCAAGCCTATGACCGAAGACAGTCGTACTACCAATTAAAAGAGGAGAGATATCCTAAAAGACGTATTTAACATCCACCCAGCAGGATCTGCCAAATCAGCCCAGAATAAGCTCAGTGTTAACACAACTGGTCATCGTAGGAAGTAACTAGTCTCCAAAATGGAAAAGTGCTGTGTGGACTGGTGTCTTGGAACACACAGGGTTTTACCCATCTCTTTCAAGATTCTCCCTTCTCGCTAGACAACAACTTAGCGTTATGTCTACAAGAAACGTGGTTACGAGAAGAACCAATAAGAGACGGTTATTCCATAATACTAAACCCTGCAGGGAGAAATCGCCTTGGTCGCCCATTCTCGGGGCTGTTAATAATGTTGAACAATTCCTTTGGTTGGGAAATAAAAGAAACCTATATGCCCAACCTATTTGTTTTGGGGATCTTGTTGAAATTCAAACCAACGGTCTCAGATGTCCCAAAAATGTTACTGTTGTTAAACACATATTGGAACCCGAAGATGATATCTCCGAGCTGTTACTTGAAATCATTAACAGCAATCATAGACAACAATCTGGTGAAATGGCACTCATTGCAGATAATCATATGTGGCGATCTAAACTGTTCCTGGTTTGATGACAGCAAGTCTACGTCTTGGTTCACATAAGAACCAGCTGATCCTTATGCAGAGAGACGACACCTATGGTCTAGTGCCATGGAATCCCGGGACTGTGAAATGCTGAATGGGAAGACAAAGAGTGATAATCCACCCAAACCAACTTGGCATGGTGGGACAACGCATAAAACGCTTGACTATATATGGATCTCAAACAATGTATGGGCTGACATTGAAGATCTTGAAATGGGAAAAAGCGTTAACAGTGACCATGATCCGTTGGTTTTGCGCTGGATGTGTGACAAAATCACAACAGATAGCATCTACGGAACCGCTGTTGAGGTAAATCAAGGTGGGAACAAGCTTCGAATCAACGCGGCCCAAGTAGATAGGCTATCTCAATATCTGCGTGAAGGAAATCTGTCACCACGAAGCAAAATAAATTTCGCACCAATGCTTACGAAATTTAGTACCGCAAGGAAGTCAAGAGGTAGTCTACCTAATGATCCGAAACACTTCTTCAGCCGGACTGTGTGCAACAAAAAAAAGAGACTGCGAAAAGACATCAGACGCCTCAAGAAATTACAATGTCATAACGTTGCCCATGAAATTAAAAAGAGAAAGCTGATTTACAGGAACTGGTTGAAGTCTTTCAAGTGCTTAAGAGACCAAGAAAGAGGCGAAGAAATACTAAAATTAATCTTGAACCACAATTCAAGAGAAATTTGGAAGATCTTAAACAAAGGTACACTTAATCAAGATTTATCGCAGTCTAATGGCATCTCAAAGGCGAACTGGGAAGATAATTTCCGCAAAGTATTCGGAGCCGCCTCTACACACAGTACCGCGTTGACACCAGAAAGCAACATAACTTGGGATGTCATCGAGAGCACGGAGGACATAGCACACATAATCCAGCATCTAAAAAATTCTACAGCAGCAGGACCTGATGGCATAACGAACATCATGCTAAAAGAAAAAAAGGATCATTGGTCTAAGTTCATTGTCCATATATTTGAAATAATCGCATCATTTAAAGAAATACCAGATTCTTGGCGATCAGCGGTTGTTGTACCAGTGTTCAAGAAGGGCAGTCGGAACGACCCCTCAAACTATAGGCCGATTGCGCTTCTCGACACGATTGGAAAAATCTTCGCAACCTGCCTACAACGTAAACTAACGAGATGGGCTATTGAATCGGGCTTGATGGACTGTAGACAAACAGGCTTTACAAAAGGTGTGGGGACCGAGGTAAACCTGTTGCTACTAACTCTGCTAAAACTGGAGACGTTGAAGAAAAAATCAAAGATCTTTTTTGCATTCATCGACATGCGTCAAGCATTTCACTCCGTCAATCGAGTCAAATTGTGGAGAAAGCTATATAAGTGGAACTGCCCAGTTTCACTATTACATCCAGTGATTGCACTACATTCAAATACCACTGTATGTGTGCGGATGAACTCCCAAGGTGAGCTAACAAATAAAATACAGACTAAAAATGGAGTCAAACAAGGATGCCCCCTTGCGGTGTTACTATTTAAATTATACATCGCAGACATTCCATCAGCATTTAGAGACATCAACTGCTTCTCACCAAAGGTGAATGGGCAAAAGATTAACTATGCAATCTACGCCGACGACATTGTGTTAATGGACCTTACACAAATCGGGCTTCAGAGGCTGCTCTGTAGTTTCCAAACATATTGTGAAGCAAATGACTTAACAATAAATGAAAAAAAGACGAAGATCTTGGCAATTGGAAAGGTCTTCACTAAGAAAGATTGTGCATTCAAATGGTCCATTAGTCGAAAAAACATTGAAACTGTCTCTTCCATACGCTACCTAGGAATACTCTTTAACAGCTCAATAAGAGAGGCAGACTGGATGATGGATCTAAAAATCGCATGAACACCTATGCTCTACAAGGAGCCCGGATCCACGCTGATTATGGTAAATTCACAACACTCCTGGTGTTGACATTCTACAAACAGAAGGTGGTTCCTGCAATCTGCTTCGGTGCAGAAACTGGTTGGAATCTGAGCGCTAAGTGCTGGGAAACACTAGAAAGCAAGTTCTGGAGACGTGTACTTAGACTCCCTGCCTATGTCTCAGTAAAATCAATTAGACATGAGCTTGGCCTCGACTCCCTATATACAACAATGCTATGGAGATCAATCAGTATGGTAAGGAAAATAGATTTAACCGATCCAGCACCAGCCTATAAGATTTTGTCTGCTCCAATGCAACGACCCCCTCATGAAGGGCTGCTGAGCTGTTGGATCAACCAAATAAAGCAAATTGTTGATGCTGCCGACATCAAGTGGGAAACAGTGATGGCCACTCCACAAATAGCCAAACTAAAACTACGGCAATGGAACTGGATACAGAACTCAGAAAACCGAGCTGGCTTGAAGACCACGTTGGATTTAGGACTAGCAGAGAACAGCTTAGATCATTTGCCTAAATTTCTAAAGCAATTTCCCTCCAGATTCCACCGAAATAAATTCCTGCGTCTACGGCTAAATATATATCATACAAAAGATGTGCTGTGGGTTAGACACGATGAAAAAACAAGTGACAATACTTGTTGATTTTGTCAAGTGTCAGTAGAATCCTTAAAACGTTTAATAATGGAATGTGAGGAGTTGGTAAAAGCTTGTTCACTGTTTTTAGGAAAGTATGCTCCTGTAAATGATAATGTTGATGATTGGTGGTATAGGATGTTGTCTAGCATCAATATTCAGTTAACATGTGCAGTGATTAAGTTCTTGGAAAAGATTATACCAAATGAAGTAATGAAACCATCATCAGAATAGGAAAACATTATTTTGCCGCTGCTGCATCATAATTATCTTTTTTTTTTTTCCTTTTTTCTGAGCTCTGTGTTTCGTGTTGTGTGTTTTGTAATAAAAGTTTGAATAAACTGCAAATTACAAATAAAAAAAAAAAAAAAGATGTTGCTTTGTTCAAGTGTGAGGTCCATTAGTTACTCTCACAGTCAACCCTAGACAGAGTATAAATATTAAGGAGCAGAGAATTGTTTCATCGTATAGGGCATTACCATAAATAAGCTCACCACTATACCACAATCCTAAAATACCACAAATAGCCCTCAGACAAAACCCCTAACAGGGTATATCAGATGAGTTTCTAAACATAATTGTTCAGCTGCATGAAGGGGCCAGTGTTTGTGTAAGATTGTGTACCAGGGATGTGTGCACTGCAAATATCCTGACTACTAAAAGACATAAACAGGGCTGCGAGTTGGCAACCCCTGCTATTCAATATTTACTTGGCTGACCTGCCGGGGAGATTAACAACTTCAAGCAATACACCCTGAGAATCGGCTTTATGATGTTGTATGGTTATCATACACCGATGACATTGCTTTATTAGCTCCCACTTATATTGACCAGCAACGCACAATGAACGAATTTGGAACATACGCTAAAGACAAAGTCCTTACATTGAACTCGGAAAATACCAAGTACATGTTTTTCGGTTGGGAAACACATCCTAAACGGACATTGCCCGATAAGCCAAGTAGATCAATATTGCTACCTGGGTGTTTATTTTAATGCCTCAGGAGCACAGGAAGAGTTCATAGTACATAAGAAGAGAAAGTATTGATATTGGTAAACATGACATGAAAGATAACACAGGATACAGTATGAAGGGTATTGTGATGATATAGAAACAATGATACTGGCCCACGGTACTGTACAGTCTAGAGTCTACTGTACTAAAAGATGAACATCTGTGTTGGTTAAATGTACTAGATGGTAGGTACTGGAAACACTTACTGAGACTCCCAACTTGCATACCTGTTGCTGCTGCGAGATTGGAATTAGGGCTGATGTCATTAGCTGGGCAAGTTAGATATAAGCAGGGGACATTATACTTGAAAATGATGAGAGCATCCATGCATGCTACTTGCATATCTGGGAACGGTGATGAGCAAACCACATTGACGTTCACAAGGGATGACCAATTTACAATTAGGAAATTGTTTAAGAGTATAGGCTGGGGCCTGACTGGTCAGATGATTTGTCTGCAGTGAAAGAAAGTGTATTATAAAAGCTAAGAGCACACGACTGGTGCTCGAATTATGAGCACCTAGCATCGCTGAAGTCTTATTCTGAGTTTGTAGGGTTAAAGCACAACCAATTCAGAAGACTGCAATATTTGCAATTTTGCTCTGCGCTTGAACTAAGGTGGTCTATATGTATGCTGCCACATGGCCAGCTCCCCACACTGGCTGTACAAGGCCCTCGTTTAGGCCTTAACTTTAAGAAGAGGACGTGCAGGATATGTAAAAGTAGTGGAGGTTTGGAAACAGACAGACATGTCCTGACATGTTGTAAAGAGCTAAGGGATATTTATAGTTACAATCTTGGCAGATTGGAACACAATCTCAAAAGTATTAAATCAAATGAGCTTTGGTTCGACTGTCTGAGTACAGGAAATCTGGCAGTACAAATATCTCTGCATTGAATTCGGAAGGTAATTGACAGCATCGTGAATAATTTTGAAACCTGAATGGCACCCCAGTGTGTAATTAAAATATATTGGTATTTTATGAGATCTGGCTAATAATTAATTGTTTGTTTGTATGAGCCCATTGCATGGAATGTGTGTACTGTGAACTGCGATCAGTGATCTTTTCTGAAGTTGAATGCATGGGAATTTTAAGAAATGTATTGACGTGCAAACTTGTTGATAATGAATTGTTTTAATGAACTCATGTTTTTAATTAGATTTTAGGTTCTGATTGTTATGCATGTGTGCATTGTGTATTGTGAAACGGTCTTTGAACTGAAACACAGAATTAAAAGAATACAAAGAAAGATCATCAGTTGGAAAAGCTCAGTAGTAGAGATGGGGACCACAGTGGACACACCTGTTATTTATTTTTATGTTTGGGTTTCTCAACATTTGTCATAAGTCTGAACATGCCCACATGCTTTGATCTAGCAACTTTCCACAGAGTGTAGCTGACCTCAAGCAGGTGGAGAGAAAAGGCTCAATAACAGGGTTGAAGCACTGACAACGTTTTTTTTTCTTTTTTTCTCAATTTCAACAGTATCATCCTAATCGACAGGCCGATTCATGGAATTGATGTGCGCTGACATTTTTGGTGCAAGCGTGCGAATCGCAGTGCAAGTGCGAAAATCGCAGCAAAACCCATGCACAGTGATTCATGGAAGTCTGTGCGCGTGTAAATCCCTGGATGTGCGCTAAAATTCTGTGTGGCGCACGCTGGCACACTCGTCTCCAAACAGCGTGCGCTAAGCGCACAGGGAAAGCGCACATAGTGCAGCGCACACAACAAAAGTAGGCGGAACAGGGGGCGTAACACGCGGACAGGGGAACAACGCGTGAAAATGTGGGCGTCACGGGGGAAGTACAGGAGACAAATGCGCGGAACGCCCACACGTGCGTCTAAAACACGTATTCATGGAATCGAACGGGGCTAATGCGTGCGCCAAAAAAGACGCGCTAATCCAGAAACACGTACGCAAGCAGGAAGCAGCTGTACGTGGACCCGTGCAACATAAAAGTGCACGCAAACAACAAACAAGCTCAGACGCCAAGATGAATATACCGCTCCTAGCAGCAGTGGTCGTGGGATACCACAGGAGGAGGAGGAGGATAGTCAGGCCCAGAATTTTTACACCCAGAACCAGCCTTTTTGGGATTCCTGATGACCAGGTGTATGAGAGGTACAGGTTTCCACCTCACATAATACTCGACCTGGTGAGTGAGTGGGAGGATGACCTCACATCACACACCCTGTGCTCCCAAGCACTCAGCCCCCTGGAGAAGGTCCTCAATGTACTGCACTTCTTGGCCACTGGAGCATTTCAGCGGACAAGTGCTATAGTGGGGGGGTGTCACAGGCCACGCAGTCACGCTACCTACACCAGGTGTTGGCCATCATGACTGCACGCCGATCAGTCCGCAGGCACATATACCTGCCCAGAACACCTGCAGAAAGGCAGGCTGCCGTCCAGGATTTCTACGGGATGGCACAATTCCCCAAAGTGCTAGGTGCCATTGATTGCACCCATGTGGTCCTCCGTCCCCCCAGGGCATCTGAGCACATCTATAGAAACCGCAAGCACTGGCATTCCATCAACGTGCAGGTAGTATGTGATGCCAAGGGAATCATCCCCTCAGTATATGCCAACTATCCAGGGTCCACCCACGATAGTTTCATTTACAGAAAGTCAACCCTAAACCGGGA
The DNA here is from genome assembly GCF_040938575.1 of Ambystoma mexicanum. Lineage (NCBI taxonomy): Eukaryota > Metazoa > Chordata > Amphibia > Caudata > Ambystomatidae > Ambystoma > Ambystoma mexicanum. Next base: position 727,129,358 of record NC_090931.1, read on the forward strand.
CCTAGATGCTGGGAGGCATGGCAATACATGGCTGCTTGGTGAGTATAAATGCCACTGCACATGCATGCATGTCAGATACTGAGTAATGTCACAACCCAACTAATGATACCCATCACCACCTCCCCAGGGGACAGTGCCTACCCTCTGAGCACCCACATGATGACGCCAATTCGGAACCCCACCACGCCACCCGAGGTAAGATGCAACACAGCCCATATTGCAACCCGGGGCACAGTGGAGCGCACATTCGGAGTGCTCAAGTCACGCTTTCGCCCCTTGACCGCTCTGGTGGGCAGCTGTTATATGCTCACCCAATAGTGTGCAGGATCATAGTGGCAGCATGTGTCCTGCACAACGTTCCAACATGCCGGGGCCTGCCGGTGGACATGGTGGTGCCCCCACATCCCCAACCACATGCACGCCCGCTGCGCATGGGAGGGGAAAGGGCATGTGGTGAGGCAGCCCGTACGCAGCTGGTAGCTAATTACTTCACTTAAAATCACACCCCTGTGGAGTGCACACAGCCCTGGCACATACCAGCTGACAATCAATGATGATGACATAAGGGACACTCAACTGTCACAACCATACCATCCTGAGATTGGTCACCTGGAAGTGTTACATTGTGTGCATCCCTACCTACCCAAACACCACCAATGCTGTGTCATTAAAAGACATACATCTATGCTGCTAAATTCATTACCCCCTTGCTAAATACAACATGAGAACAGCGCCATGTCACCCAACATCTCCCCAGCTCCACCACCAAACACACCATGGCATGTCATGCAATGTGAAAGCAAACAAAGCAATGCACAAGACCTGACACAAGTGTCACAAAGTACACTGTCCCTAATGGAAACTGCCCACACACAATATACTCCCAGAAATGTATAACTAACAGCACACATTACCAAATACTTACCACCAACACAATGCTGCAACACACCATGGAAAAATGCAAAAACATGACAGTACTAAGTTCAAGTAGTGGTAGTCTTACAATCTGAATACGCTAGCACATCGACCCCTTCCAACTGTAGAGTGTTGCTGCCACGCAAATGTCTCAGTGTACTGCATACAACATGAACTGCAACTGCAAAGTAGACGGCCTTGTGAAGACATGAGGAAGGAACCTGCAGATTAGGAGGAAGACATGGATGCACAAGCACATATCAATACACCATGCAGTGCACAATACAACAACAATATCCACTAGGGATGTCTACACAGTATTGACTACAGACTGCCCACACAGCTCATGGGAGCCCAACGTCACTGTGTAATTCACTGTCACTTGGTCACACCCTTTGCAAGCCCATGGAAACGGGAAGCAGGAGGGGTGTGTCTCTCATGAACCCAAGCATCTATCCCAAACTCAGGACAAGCCTGCATGTGCCCAGCCGGAATAGAGTGGATGTCCACGGGAGCCACAAAATGGCCATGTGCGGGCCACGGGGGTGTGGGGGAGGCCACCCAGGAGGTTCGAGGACAGGGTGCACACCAACACCCACCTGCGTGGATGTTGCGAAAAAAAAAAAAAAACTCCTTGGGCTCATGGCCTGCACGGCTATGCCATTGTGGGAGAACTGCTGTAGCTCTGCTCATCCTCTGCTGCTGCATCAGGAGGTGGTGGCACTATGGGAGGCAGCCCACGCAACGCCCTGGTATGGTCCTCCATGGCAGCAAGCATGCAGGTCTGGAAGGTCTGATTCTGGAAGATTAAAGTGCGGAGATCCCCATGCAGCACATCACGGGTTGCCTGCATTTCTGCACGCATGGCCTCGTGTGATGCCCGGATCTCCTCACGTGTTGCATGCAGCTCAGCTGGAAGCGAACGTGTGAGCTGCTCCAGCTGATGTTCTGCCCTAACATGTCGGGAAGCCTCAAGTTCAAGCAGACTCTGCCTGAGGTTATGGAGTTCCACCCTCATGGCTTCCCTGTGGCCCTGTGACTCTATTGATATGGATCGAGTCTCCAGTGCCGTCCGTCGGTCCCTGTTGGATGCCAACATGTCTTCCCTGTGTGATTGGCAAATGGAGTCTGTTGCCTGCTGCTGTTGCTCCATCTGCCTTTCAAGGGGGATAATGGAAGTGGCCACCCTCTCCATTGCCTGAGCCATCATTTCTACTGATGCTGCCTGTTGTGTTGCCATACCGTACATGGAGTTTTCCCATACAGCATTGCCTGGTGGCGCACGGCCACCGTGTCGACGGCACCACACCGGTTTGGGGCAAGGCGATCTGCACCTTGCTGTGCTGGCACTGCCTGAGGCTACAGAAATGCATTCCCCCTCTGATCTGCTGGCCCAGGAACAGGATCAGATGCTGTGGAGTGTGACCCTGTATCCGTAACCGCCAAAGGCGGACCTACCAACACTGACATCCCCATAGAGGGTTCTACCCCTGGTCCAGGTGGGTTGGACAGAACAGAATCCCTGCCAGAAACACTTACCTGCGACGGCACATAAGTCTCATCATCCGACTCAGCACCTGAATGGAGGTCTGGGGAGGTGCACCCAGAGACACCCCTGTACAGTATGGTCTGCAGTAACATTGGGTTTTCACCCACCACCACACAACGTCCCCCACTGGTGCCCGGTCGTGCCTGAGATTCCTCCTGTGTCTGCACCATCTCCTCAACCTCAACAGCACCAAGTGCGTCATCACCTGCAAAAACATGAAAGACAACAAATGGAAACAGGCATGAGCATCATAGCAGACACATAGGCTGTGACAAGCCAGAGATCCAGTACATGATTTACACATGTCCCACATGACTTTAACCCTGCCATGCATGCCCTGTCAAAGAGTGGGAAGTGGAGTCAAAAAGGCAGACACTGGGGAGAGCAAGATGGAAAAGCAACACATTTACAGCATGTTGGGTAGCACTGGCATCACACATCAGGCTGTGAGTGGCATGTCCAATACACATACATGACACATGCCACCACACAGATGTCATGTAGCATAGCCACGGTAAATTACAAACTACAGCAATATGTCAGTGAATGAGTACTGTCACGCATCCAGGTCACATCGACATGATGCGAAGATTGATGCTGAAAAGTGTTTCAAAATATGCATGTGCCACACACTGAAAAACATCTGTCATCTTCCACATGCAAACAGGCCCTAACAAAAATTTCTGCAGCCCAATACTCCATCGGCCTGAATGGTGTAATCATTAACATAACCAGGTAAAAATAGTGGGCCAGTGTGGGCTGTAAACAATGACCGAAGCATATCACATATGTTGCAATAGGGCAGAATAATGCGTAGCAAAAATGGGAGAGTGGAAACAATCAGCCTGAATGAACACTTACAAAATATGAACAATGTAGTTGCAAGATGACAGTTGAAGGTAAAGTGCACTAATGTGGGCCTAATTGGCAACTGTGGGCAGAAGGGATACAGTCATACCCAAATCCAAGGCATGTGAATGTATGGTAGGAAGCAAATGGGTGACCCATACCACTAAGGAGTACACATCCTCACCTGGCACTCAATCAGAACCCGTCGCCAAAACAACATACACATGGATTACACACACACACGCATGGGCACTCAACTGACAATGCGTCGTAATCAGGTACATCTCCCACACCTTGGATCTGTTCCTCTGTGACAAAGGCCCAGCAACAAACTCATGTTCAGTGAGTTCGTTGTCATCTTGTGGAGACCCACCACCAGTCACCAGAGTAGTGGCATGATTTGAGGCCAGCTTGTTCTTTGCTCTGCGTTTCAGGTCATTCCACCGCTTGTAGCAATCATCAGCTGTGCACCTCACAAATCCAAGGGCACGTATGCTGTCCGCGATGGTCTGCCAGTGTGCCCTACGTTGACCAGGTGTGGTCTTGCACCCTGCAGTCACCAACATTTTGCGACTATGTGCCGATACATAGCTCACAAGTGCATCAAGTTCGGGGTCATTAAAGCTAGGCTTCCTTGACGTGCCGGACTGTGTAGCCATGTCTCGGGTCTCAGCCTGTAGTGCCAAAGCACCCTTCTTCCTCTTCTTCAAAGGTGGAGCAGAGCCTGAGTGGCTGGCGCCGCTCTGGTCAGTAGTGTCAGAAGCGCAGGTGGACTGGGTACTGGGAGTGTGCGAAGGCACAATGACCATAGGTCTTGGTGCAGGCATTGGCTGAAGTGTGATGTTGGCAGGGGCAACATCAGTTTGATGGACCAGGACCGACACTGTCCCAGCTGGGAGACTCAGACCTGGGGTGGATAGAGCTGCAGCTGCCCCTGCAGCCTCCCCACCCTGCCTACTTGGGGCAGCAGATGACATCGCTGCCCCAGATCCACGTGGCCTGGTGACACCAACTTGCACTGACACACGTGGCTTAGACTTGCTGACCTGACCTGGAAGTCAGCCTGGGAGTCATCCTGTGCCGGCTCAGGTGCCGCAATGGGCTGGTCCAACAAGGGCTGAGCTGGGATGGTGTCAGCCACGTTTCCCTCAACTAGGGGGGGGCATGGGTGTCCCTGATTGGTCCTCCACACATGGGGGTCTAGGGCACCCTGCAAATCCTGGCCACGTCCCCTACCGCGCCCAGAATGCCCGCCTTTTGGAGGTCAGCCACCTTTGCCTCCCTTACCGCTAGGTCGCCTCCCAACCATGGCACTGATGTTGTTGTGCGTATGGGAGTTGCAGTAAACAATTGTCCTGGGCAATTGGGGGTGAAAGGGGTAGGGTACTAGATGGAATTCGTACCCTAGTGCTCTAACAAGGCTGTCTGTGACCCCTGGTGGAAGATGACGGGTCACGCAATCCACAGGCACCCCAAAAACAAAAAGTAACATGCACGCAACCCCTCATAGACCAGGTGTGTGGAAAAATGAACCCGCACTACGCTGTGGCACCCAGAAACACAAAAACAAGCGTACACATGTTACACGCAGCCTACAATGACCTCTGAAGGGGTACGCGACACACGGGGCAAGCACAGTTGGTAAATGCGTGCGCGACTCACCGTCTGCCTGGAAAAAGAACGTGAAAAAAACATGCGTGTGCGTGTAGGCAAGACCCCCGCCAAAAGAAGAACTGTACGTTGTCTGAGGAGACAGGACAAAAGAAGAAGTGAACGCTGTTTGAGAAAACAGGCCCAAAAAAAATAAAGAACGCTGTCAGAGGTAACAGGGAGCGCAAACTTGAAACGCTGTGAAGTAATCTCGTGTGAACCGGCAACAAGTACAGAATTCACCCACTCGCTCTCCACGAAAAGCACGTGCAAGGGAATGGGGTCCTACACGTACCTTTTAAAGCCGCCCACACGTACAACGTCACTTACGCATGTACGCGCTAAGGCCCTTTCCTCCAATTACAAGAGCTGACACTCGGACGTGCAGTTTTTGTACATGTACGATGAACATGCACCCGTGTTGATGGAAACGCCCGCGCGTGTCACGTCACTTACGCGTATAGGCCCTTTCCTCGGATTACACGCATCCACATGCGGACGTGCAGTTTTTCAACGCGTGCTGAACCACTATGCCCACGTCACGAGGGAAACACCCGCGTGAGTCACGTCACGGAAGCGCTTACGCGCTAAGGGCCTTTGGTCCAATGAAACCGCATACGTGTGCTGAAGCGCTTACGCGCGAAGGGCCTGTCCTCGAATTACACGCTGGCGTGCAAGATTTTCACGTGCCAAATCACTCCATATCAAGCTGGCCACGCAACAACACATGGAAGACCACGCTCCTACCCCGAAGGCCGAATTACTGCCCCCCAGAGCCCCGAGCACCCTCCCACCTGCCATCTGCTGCTGCCTGACTGCCTGCTGCCCACGTGCCCTGCTATTTGCTGCCTGCACGTCAGCCAGGGTGCAGTTTCTGTGACCACCCCTGCTGGAACCGAAGACTCCCGATTGGGATACCATCTCTCCACAGCCCAGCCCCAGGATCCAGTTGCCCATCCACTCCTGCCTCTGGGGTTGCCATGTCGGGCACAACACCATAGGGCACCACTGGCAACCCCCAGCCAGAGAGGCAGAGGGCCACCAGCTTCAGCGCCAGGGAAGTTGGTGTCCTGGTGGAGCAAGTCCTGGGGCAGTATGATGCCTTCTTTGGAAGTTTGCGCGCCGACAATGAAGGACGGACCAGGATCTGGATGGACATCGTGACTGCCATCAACGCGGAGGGAGTGGCAGTCCACGACTTACACCATGTCAAGAAGCGCTGGGAGGACTTCAGGTCCAGGACCCTCAACAAGTCCCGGCGCCTCTTGAAGGCAGCGGATGCCAAGGGGCGCTGGGGCCACCTGTCCAACCACCAGATGAGGTTCCTGGAACACATATGCCCAGCGCTCCACGTCCAGATCCTTGAGAGGCAGACCCGTCTGGAGTCGAGCGGTAAGTGTACATGCATACTGATTGGACGCTGTGCGTGTGGTGATGTGCCAGTAGTGTGCAGGTTGCACATGTGTTTTCGTAGGGCCATGTAGGGATGTGTATGAACAGGGGCGTGAGGCTGCCACATGTGAGTCCTCTTAGGTGTGAGACACATCAATGGTGTATGTGTTGGTAAGCATGCTGTGCAAATGCAGGTGTGGTAACACACATGTTTGAATTTCTGTGTATGTACGTTGGCATGGTTGCGGTGTCACACATGGATGGTGGTTCCTGCTGCATGTATCTGCACTGTGTACATGTGCATGTGTGTGTATTTGACAAGTGTGCAACTGTGATGCAACATGGATGCACGGGACACTGATATGTAGAAGGCTGAATGCCAGATGTGACATGTATGGCGATCGCATCACTGCAACAGTTGGAGGAGATGTAGACATGCATGTAAGTGTGGTGGCGTGTGTGCATGTCTAGTGCACTCCCTGTGTTTCATGTGATGTCAGGCTCACCTTCGACTGTTCATGCTGTTGTATATTAATGGATGTTGCTGCCTGGTGCAATATTGCTGTGGAAATGCACATGTGTGTGAGTTGAAATTACACGTGTGTCGTGGAGTGTGATGCCATGTCTGAAGTTTGACACTGCCACTCATGTGCAACTGTCATGTGTGTATCAGTCCATTGTACAGTGCCCTGATGTCTGTGTTTTACCTCTACCTGTCTGCAGCGTCAACTGATGAAGAGGGCGGAGAGGGTGCTTTGGAACACAGCGGCAGGGATCGCACCACCAGCCGGAGACGCAAGGCCTTCTCCCCTCCCAGATTGTCATCTCGTCGGGGAGTGAGGAGTCTGGTGCTGCGTCCCAGGCCGCAGCTGCCGAGGGTAGGTCCAAGAGGCAGAGGTCGGAGGTGGACTCCTCGGCAGCAGAAGGGGCAGCTGAGACCCCACAGGGTCCAACGGAGGAAGATGGCACAGAGTCATCCAGGTTCGTTGGGGGTTTGGTGGAGGAGGAGGCTGCGGAAGGGACACACACGGGATCTGGAGGTGGGGATTCCACTGGTGCTAGTGGTGCAGTGCAGGGGCAGGGACAGGAGGCAGCACAGGCCGCCGCAGAGGTACCTGTGTGTAATCCTGTCCCTGATCCTGTCACTGCATCATATGGCACCAGCAGGGATGCCTACGTCCAGACCCGTTTTCAGGGAGGGGATGAGCGCACAACAACTGGCGTTCCTCTCCCTGCGGACGTGGCTATCTGGGACCGTGTTGAGCCTGTCCTGAGTGTTATAGCGTTGCGTCAACGGGGCATGGGAGGTGACCTGCAGTCTTTTCGTGGAGAGACTGCACATCGTCTAGCATGCCTCTTTGACCACGTTGACCTACTGGGATGGGTCACCGGTGCTGGATTCCTCTGTGTACTGGACCTTCTTGCGACCCCCTCCTCACCTGAACCCCCTACGCGCCAGTCATCCTCCATGCAATCTTCCCACCCATGTGTCACCTGGGTACCCTGTGGAGCTGCCCCTGACCCAGCGGCCAGGCTGGTGGAGGACACATCCCTGCCACAGTCGGGAGTCAGACGTCCAGCAGGGGTGGCCACCACGACAACTGCACCCCAGCCGGATGATGACATGAAGGCAGCAAGAGCCAGGGCGCAGGCACAGGCACAGCAGCAGCAACATGGTGGGAGCAGTGATGGCTCGGGGCCTTCAACATCGGAGGGGCAGGCATTGCCATAGGGCAGGAGGACCCCGGATTTCAAGTGTCTTCCATGTGGCAGCAGTTGGGCCATGCCATAGATGTGGAGCGGCAGCGGACGGAAAGGCACGACTCACAATGGTCAGGGCGGAGAACTCCATGCGGAGGGCCCTGAGGCGGGGCGAGTGCCTCGAGGCAATTCGCAGGGAGTTGGAGGTGAACATGTCGTAGTCTCTGCGAACCCTTGGGACCATGGAAGAGGACTGCCTCCAGGACATTGAGCGGGAGTTCGATGGTGCCCTGGCCCAGGACACCAATAAGTGAGCCGTCGGACTAGCCCGCTGCCATTGCAAATAGTTAGATAGTGTTAGGTTTCCTTTCTGTTTTTGTTTATTTTGGCCCGCTTGGACAATGCACCACATTTCTGTATATAGTTAATTATTAGGTAGTTTTTTGTAGGTTTCATTTAATTTGTTGGGCTCATGGACCCTGGATAGGTGATTTGAATATAGTTGAACAGTGGATATTACTCGTTTTTATTTTAATTTCACCATGGCGCAATGGATTTCATATATTTTTTTCCCCTTGGATTTGCTTTGTTGGACTGAGACTTTGGACACATTTTCATTTGGAGTTCTTTGGATTCTGATTTCATATTTTTTATTTTTTTCCAGACATGCTGCATTTTATTTATTATTCCCATTATTGATTTTTTTTTCATACTTCGATGTGTGGTATTCTCTCTTTGATTTCATGCATGTCATGATATGGGTTTTCACATTCGCTTGCACCCATTGTGTGTGTGTGACGGACATGTGTTCATGTACATACTTGCTATTCGTTTTGTATCATGTAATGGCCATTTCTCTGTGGGTGGATGCAATACTTGTTTGGGTCTTTGGGCTGGGGTGGCGTGGGGTGTGGTGTGGGTGGCCTTGAGGCCCATGATTGAGGATCATCATGACGTGGGTGCTGAGGGACATGTGTGGGACATGAGTGGGGGCCTGCTGGCAGGTACCCCTGACTGCTGGGGGGTGGGGGTGCTGGGGGACATGTGTGAGGGCATGCTGGCAGGTGCCCCCGACTGCTGGGAGGTGGGGGTTGTAGGATTGTTTAGCGTGTTTTGGGAGCACAGAGCGCAGCACCACTGCACAGGAACAATGTATAGCATGTTTTTTGAAGTGCAGCGCCACTGCATGGGTTTGATGCAATTGCTTCAAGCTATGTGTTGCCAGTGCAACATACGGATATGTAAATGAAGACAGGCTACATTTAAAAACAAACCATTTTCTCATTTAAAAGCGCATTTTATTTTTCATATTCAAAATGCACACAATTTTTTATTTATTTATTTTTTTTTTTTTTTTACTTTCAGATATTTTTTTTTGTATTAGAAAACTTGCATTTCAACACGGGCTTACTCTTTTTTTTTTTTACAGAAATAAATGGAAAGCTCACAGTAACAACATTATCTGTAACACAAAGGATAGTGGCGAGGAACAAGAATTCAATTTGAAACATTAACATGTGGTTAAAACACAGGAATCTCCTCTATTTTCGCACACATACGCACAGCTCCCACACTTCAGCGAGATAATTATCAGGCTTATTCAGCATGTAACTTCTTTGGCTGGTCGCCTTCTGGAGGGGTTCACCCAGCAAGGACAAGCATTTGCTGTCGCTCAAACTGGGGCTTGTTGACTGGAAATCCCAGTCTCTGTAGCAGTATTGAATCTGCTTTAGGAATCAGGCATCCCCAGCTATCAACCCCGTCCTTCTCCGAGCAGTGTCAAGATGTCCTCTCCCCAGCTTCTTCCCCGAGATTATACAAGAAAACTCTGGTTACCTCCTACCAAAGGATCCTAACCAATGTAATTCTATCATGCCCTATCCACCATCTGCGCACAATAGAAATCTTTTACAGTAAGCAACTGTAACAAAACTGATTTCCTGCTATTCGAACCCTTGCTTCCTGCAAAATACTGTGGGCAAAGGAGCACAGAAAAAACAAGAAGAAAAAAAAATCTGCACACAGTCTGAAATGAGTTTCAGCCTGCCTCATTTTGCAGTGAAGAACACATTATATTATTAAAAAGTTAGAATCATGTTGGTACGGTTAATTAAATTAGTTCATTAATCTTCAAATGTGTCTCTTGCAACATAGGCATTTCAGATGAAAAGAAAAAAAAATTGTGTGCATTTTGAATATGAAAAATAAAATGTGCTTTTAAATGAGAAAATTGTTTGTTTTTAACCTGTGTAGCCTGTCTTCATTTACATATCCATATGTTGCACTGGCAACACATAGCTTGAAGCAATTGCATTAAACCCATGCAGTGTCGCTGCATAAAAAAAAAAGCTCAATAACACATGTCTTGCTGTACCACATTATATCAATGCATCAAACCCATGCAGTGGCGCTGCACTTCAAAAAACATGCTATACATTCATCCTGTGCAGTGGCGCTGCGCTCTGTGCTCCCAAAAACACGCTAAACAATCCTACAGGGTGCTGGGGGACATGAGTGGGGGCCTGCTGGCAGGTACCCCTGACTGCTGGGGGTTCGGGGGGACATGTGTGGGGGCCTGCTGGCAGGTGCCCCTGACTGATGGGGGGTGGGGGTGCTGGGGGACATGTGTTGGAAATGAGTGGGGGCCTGCTGGCAGGTGTCCCTGACTGCTGGGGGGTGGGGGTGCTGGGGGACATGTCTGGGGGCCTGCTGACAGGTGCCCCTAACTGCTGGGGGGTGGGGGTGCTGGGGGACATGTGTGGGACATGAGTGGGGGCCTGCTGGCAGGTGCCCGTGACTGCTGGGGGGTGGGGGTGCTGGGGGACATGTGTGGGGGCCTCCTGGCAGGTGCCCCTGACTGCTGGGGGTGGGGGTGCTGGGGATATGAGTGGGACATGTGTGGGGGCCTGCTGGCAGGTGCCCCTGACTGCTGGGGGGTGGGGGTGCTGGGGTACATGAGTTGGTGATCACTAGTGCAAGGTGACATGTGGCTTGGCTGGGGGGCATGCCCATGGTGTATGGGCTGCCTGCGGAACATGACCAGGGGTGTAGGGTAGTCCCCTGTGGTGTGGGCTGCCTGCAGGGGCTATGGAAGGGAGAGAGGGAACACCTGGGAGGATCCACACGGCCAATTCATGTGTAGGACTCCCCGCTTACCCCCGAAATTCACGTACCCCGCTCTGACAGTAAAATCGTGTGTGAAACTTCCCGCAAAGCCCAGTTTTTCACGTACAACACTCGCACAGGGCCTATCGCGTGTGAAACTTCCCGCGAACCCCAGTTATACACGTAACCCACTCGCACAGGGCATTTTGCGTGTGAAACTTCCTGCGCACCCCCGAAATACACATTCCCCTCTCCAATCGCGTGTGAAACTTCCCGCGCACCCCAGGAATGCACGTACCCCACTCGCACAGGGCCTATCGCGTGTGAAACTTCCAGCGCAGCACCGAAATACACGTTCCCCTCTCCAATCACGTGTGAAACTTCCTGCGCACCCCAGGAATACACGTACCCCACTCGCACAGGGCCTATCGCGTGTGAAACTTCCCGCGCACCCCAGGAATACACGTACCTCACTCGCACAGGGCCTATCGCATGTGAAACTTCCCGCGCACCCCAGGAATACACGTACCTCACTCGCACATGGCCTATCGCGTGTGAAACTTTCTGCGCACCCCAGGAATACACGTACCCCACTCGCACATGGCATTTCGCGTGTGAAACTTTCCGTGAACCCCTGTTATACACGTTCCCCTCTCTAATCGCGTGTGAAACTTCTTACGCACCCCAGGAATGCACATAACCCTCTCGCACAGGGCCTATCGCGTGTGAAACTTCCCGCGCACCCCAGGAATACACTTGCCCCACTCGCACAGGGCATTTTGCGTGTGAAACTTCCCGCGAACCCCTGTTATACACGTTCCCCTCTCCAATCGCATGTGAAACTACCCGCACACCCCCGAAATACACGTTCCCCTCTCCAATCGCGTGTGAACCTTCCCGCGCACCCCAGGAATACACATACCTCACTCGCACAGGGCCTATCACGTGTGAAACTTCCCGCGCACCCCCAAAATACACGTTCCCCTCTCCAATCGCGTGTGAAACTTCCCACGCACCCCAGGAATACACGTACCCCACTTGCACAGGGCCTATCGCGTGTGAAACTTCCCACGCACCCCAGGAATACATGTACCCCACTCACACAGGGCATTTCACGTGTGAAACTTCCCGCGAACCCCTGTTATATACATTCCCCGTTCCAAACGCTTGTGAGACTCCCCATGCAGTGGGGTATGTGTAATTCGGAGGAGTGCGCGGGGAGTTTTACAGGCGTTTTTGTGGTTGGGGCCTGTGCGCCATGTACGGGATTTGTGCGCTGTGCATGACGCATGGGGAGGGGTTGGCGGCGTAACTGGCGCTGCTGCAGGGTCGCTGTGCCACGGCTGGTTTTGGAAGCTAAAATCCATGAATACGCTGTGCGTGGAAATGGATTTTAGCGCACGCAGCTGGCGCAGTAATTTGCACGCGCACACTGTGCACCAGCCGCGTGCGCTGAATTCTATGAATTACCCCCCTAATGTCTTTCTTGTGTATGAGCGTATGCATGTGATGAAGACATTTAAAACCAGTTTCTCAGCAGGGAGTTGTAGCTTTTTCAGTGCGATCTGTGACTTTCTTTGTCTCCCCACCGCAAGGATGAGCACATTTTCTCTATATAATTGCAAATCTTTAGTTGACAAGCGTTTTACTTGTTCTGTTTTTCTTTGTGTTGCTTTTTTACTCTTCATGTTCAACCTAGGTCAAATCAAAGAAATAAGAAAAACAGATAGTAAAAGGGATAAAATAAATCAGGAAGAGTGTAGAAAATGTACATGCAGAAAAAAATAGACCTATGAAGTTATGTGCAGTGATGAAAATGCACAGAACCATGTATTTAAAAGGCAACTGACAATCAAATTGAGTGAAAAGTTATTCATAAGACCTGATATCTCATTTGCAATAATCAGTTGTAGGCTTTGTGATCTGTCTTAACTTATGTTGGCCGCAAGACATCTGTTGACACAGTTTAATAGTTATTACAAAATCTACTGTCTAACGTTATCACCAGGTGAGATTCAACTTCTTTCAGAGGATTTTGATGGTGCCCCTGAACATCGGCCACGTTCCGTTTAGACCCCTTTATTTTGTATCCTGCAAAGATGCTTTACTTATTTATTAACTTAGCAAAGCAGAAAGCATTTTATTCAGATTTGATATTAAATGGCACCTCTCAGTGAGATGATAGGCAGATAAAAATGATGTTGAACAATAGTAATTAAATTAATTAGTAAAGAAATAAGTAACGTGTTTTGTTTAGTTGGTGATCTCAAAGAAAAGTGAGTTTTTTCTGTTAATATTAATCTCTGCTCATAGGTTTTAGGAAGGGTTTCAGACACAGTGCAGAACTGGCTCCAATATTAATTTGCTACGGAAGCATCTCTGATTAGCTGTTTACGGGGGATTCGGTCAATCCTTTGGTCTGGATAAGAGAGGTCACCTTCCTGCAACTAGACAAACAGTCTGTCTTGAAGCTTTCCTTTACACGCTCATTAGTAGCTGTGGTTAAGTCTCGTCGAGGTGAGGAGATCAAACAATTAAATAGGGCATCCACAAAGAAGTGTTATACAAATAAATGTTATATCTCGTTAACATAAGTAAAGCAGTTGGTGCAGGTTATATAGCACAAAGAGGTTGCCAAAATGTCAGAAACTGTACTATTCAATACCATTTTACATTACGTGTTCCCTTTTTGGTAATGCAAACACTGAAAAGAGCAGGGTAACTCTAGCCTCTGGACCAGAGTATTATAATAACATCAAAAAACAAAAAAGATATGTCCAGAGCAAAGTATATTTAGAAAAAATGTATCAAAATGTATTTAAAGTGATACAAAAAATGAAAACTAGTGAATAAATCACAGAAAATGATTATACACTGATCATTTTAACATAGCAAAACAGCAGCAACAATATGCCGAAAATCGGCTAAAAGATCATCACTCATACTCAACATACATGGTGCATTCATACACACACAACTCATCATACCGTGACATACATCCAAAGTACTAAAAGACACAAAAAACATGCTAAGAACGAGGAAGAGGAATTCATAACTAGTCCCCATAATGACACACATTATTGCGATGTTTACAAACAATAGAAATAATTCACAGACAATCTATTGTCAGGGTGGATAGGATAGGAAGAACAGAAGCAAAGATCACATCCCTGTAGAATTTATTTCTCAAAAGAGATATTGTTGCTGCTGTTTTGCTATGTTAAAATGATCAGTGTATAATAATTTTCTGTGATTTATTCACTAGTTTTCAATTTTTGTATCACTTTAAATACATTTTTTCTGAATATACTTTGCACTGGACACCCTTTTTGGCAACGCCTTCTTTGTGATGCTGCCATTACTCAGTTGTCTGCAGAACACACAAATGCTCACTCTCCACACTAATCTATAGCTCAGGATTCCACCATGTTCTCACTAATACTGCTAGCACACCTTCCCCTCTGGATACTCCTCCTGGCCCGCCCACGTAGTTCTCCTTACTCGTATTCCATGTCCAGTGCCCAAACTGGTGTGCCTTTGCTTCCATTGGTGGCCTGCCTTCTCTGTTTGCTTCCGTTCTGCCGGGGTGCTCTGGACCCTGCAACACCTCTTCCCCGGCACCTCTACGCCGAGTCTCCCATCTCCCAAACTACACACGACTCAACCCGCACCACCATTTACACCAAGGGCCCAACCCTGGTCCATCCTGATAAGACACCTGTTCATGCCTTCAGGCTCCTCAAACTCCTCAAATACATCTGTGCGACTCTTTCCCTACAGTCATTGTGCCCTGAATACCGGCCACCTCACCCCCACTGAACCCTGGTGAGTGGCATGCTCCTCCACTCTGCTGTATTGCCACTTAATCACAACGGTTAGTCTTCATTTGTATGGAATCTCACATTGAAGTATATTTGCATTGTTAGTATTGCTCCCATTTCCAAAGGTGTACTTTTACACAACAGTTTTCGAGTTCTTCACAGGGCATGGTTTTAGGATCCTATGCTGTGTCTGATATGCCCACGGATTGTGCAGCAAGTTTTTCATGGGAACAGAAATGTCTTCTTGAGAGCTAGTCTGAAGCTGAAGGATCAAGGGAAGAACATGTCTTGGTGTTTCTCTGGTAAATTGAATCTTGCTGTCTCCACATATTTGGCACAGGTTTGCCTGGTAGTAATATAGAGTGCAGCAGGGAGCAGCAGAGCTTCCACGTGATTCCTCTTCATTTTGTCATCTTGTTCTGTGTGACAGTACTTGTCCTCAGCAGAAAAGTAAGGATCCTGACTCAAAAGGTTAATAGGAGTTTGTATGCTGTGGTGAGTTCTTATAACTCCCCATCTTAAGCTGTGCCAGAAGTGATCCTCCAGCAACGGAAGTGGTCCAGCTGTTGCTCAGTGTGACCCCCAGAGGGAAGATGAAGAGGGATGCTGCAAGTTCCCCCTCCCCATACAGACGTAGTAACATGCCCTATGGTCTACCACAGGGCAGTTTCACTGCAGAGAGCTCCATCTATCAAAATGCACTAACAAAACAAAGACTGGTTCCCAAAGCATGGAAAATATAATAGCCCACAGAGAGTGGTTTGAGGGCGTGCAGAATTAGTAAATCCGATTTTGTTAATGGGCAAACAAAAGCAGTGGATAGTTTCCCAAGCCGAGGATTCAGCTTTTCCAACACCCCTGACACTGCACCAGGCAAAGGACACCTCAGAATGCTGCGGAGCCACTGTACCCGTTGAAAGATTTCAAAGATGGTGCTGCATGCCGTGGATGTTTCTGAAACCTTCTGGTTCCTAATCACATCTAATAAAAACCATTGTTACATAGGCCACCCTCTGTCTTTCACTAAAAATAATCTAATGAACATTAAGTACACTAGGAGAAATAACCAATCTCAGGTAAGGATACAAGAATCCAATGTGAAAACACAATCAGAGGGGTTATATGTGATTTTACCGAAGTAAAATTCAGAGTGGTAAGTTTATTAGTGATATCTATGTCCGCTCCGCGGACACACTTCCCTGTTCGCTCCGCGGACAGGACATGGATTGGGCAAGCGGCTTGTGTCATGTCCGCGGACATGTGACGCTCTTTCCCATTGGCTGCGGTGAAGCGTGCAGTGCGTCATATTTTCAAAGACGCTGCCATCTTTGTTTATCTTTCGCATCGAGAGGCTTTGTCAACAGAGACCCTGCATACAACCCGTCCCGGGCTGCTGCAGACTGCCAGGAGACACCCCATCGCCACACAGTGGCCTGCGGAAGGCCGAGGAGCGGGATCTGCCGCCTGCACAGTAAGATACCAGAAGCTCATGCCCCGTGTCTTCCTTTCGATCCCCCCACCCCCTGCTCATGCTCCATGTCTCCCTCCTGTTCCCCTAACCCCCTGCTCATGCCCCATGTCTCTCTCCTGTTCCCCCCACCCCCCGCTCATGCCCCATGTCTCTCTCCCGTTCCCCCACCCCCCGCTCATGGCCCGTGTCTACCTTTCATTCCCCCCACCCCTGCTCATGCCCCGTGTCTTCCTTTCATTCCCCCCACCCCCCGCTCATGCCCCGTGTCTGTCTCCTGTTCCCCCCACCCCCCGCTCATGCCCCGTGTCTTCCTCCCACTCCCCCCACCCCCGCTCATGCCCCGTGTCTCTCTCCCCTCTCCCGTTCCCCCACCCCCGCTCATGCCCTGTGTCTCTCTCCCCTCTCCCGTTCCTCCCACCCCCGCTCATGCCCTGTCTCTCTACTGTTCCCCCCACCCCTGCTCATGCCCCATGTCTCACTACTGTTCCCCCCAACACCGCTCATGCCCCGTGTCTCCCTCCTGTTCCCCCACCCCCTGCTCATGCCCTGTGTCTCTCTCCTCTCTCCCACTCCCCCACCCCCTGCTCTTGCCCTGTGTCTCCCTCCTGTTCCCCCCACCCCCTGCTCATGCCCCGTGTGTCTCTCCCGTTCCCCCCACCCCCCGCTCATGCCCCGTGTCTCCCTCCTGTTCCCCCCACCCACCGCTCATGCCCCGTGTCTCTCTACGGTTGCCCCCAACCCCACGCTCATGCCCCGTGTCTCTCTACTGTTCCCCCCACCCCCCGCTCATTAACCGTGTCTCTCTACTGTTCCCCCCACCATCCGCTCATGCCCCGTGTTTCTCTACTGTTCCCCCCAACCCCGCTCATGCCCCGTGTCTCTCTACTGTGCGCCCCACGCTCATGCCCCATGTCTCCCTCCTGTTCCCCCACCCCCCGCTCATGCCCTGTGTCTCTCTCCCCTCTCCCGTTCCCCCCAACTGCTGCTCATGCCCCGTGTCTCCCTCCTGTTCCCCCCACCCCCTGCTCATGCCCCATGTCTCTCTACTGTTCCCCCCACCCCCGCTCATGCCCTGTGTCTCCCTCCTGTTCCCCCCACCCCCCGCTCATGCTCCGTGTCTCTCTACTGTTCCCCCCACTGCCCGCTCATGTCCGTGTCTCCCTCCCGTTCTCCCCACCCCACGCTCATGCCCCGTGTCTCTCTCCCATTCCCCCCACCCCCCGCTCATGCCCTGTGTCTCTCTCCCCTCTCCCGTTCCCCCCACCCCCCGCTCATGCCCCATGTCTCACTACTGTTCCCCCAACCCCGCTCATGCCCCGTGTCTCTCTACTGTTCCCCCCACCCCCCGCTCATGCCCTGTGTCTCCCTCCTGTTCCCCCACCCCCCGCTCATGCCCTGTGTCTCTCTCCTCTCTCCCACTCCCCCCACCCCCTGCTCTTGCCCCGTGTCTCCCTCCTGTTCCCTACTCCCCCTGCTCATGCCCCGTGTCTCACTCCCGTTCCCCCCACCCCCCGCTCATGCCCCGTGTGTCTCTACTGTTCCCCCCACCCCGCTCATGCCCCGTGTCTCTCTACTGTTCCTCCCACCCCCCGCTCATGCCCCGTGTCTCTCTACTGTTCACCCACCCCCCGCTCATTACCCGTGTCTCTCTACTGTTTCCCCACCCCCGCTCATGTCCTGTGTCTCTCTCCCCTCTCCCGTTCCCCCCGCTCATGCCCCGTGTCTCTCTACTGTTCCCCCCACCCCCTGCTCATGCCCCATGTCTCTCTACTGTTCCTCCCAACCCCGCTCATGCCCCGTGTCTCTCTACTGTTCCCCCCACCCCCCGCTCATGCCCCGTGTCTCCCTCCTGTTCCCCACCCCCCGCTCATGCCCTGTGTCTCTCTCCCCTCTCCCGTTCCCCCCACCCCCTGCTCATGCCCCGTGTCTCTCTACTGTTCCCCCCACCCCCCGCTCATGCCCCGTGTCTCCCTCCTGTTCCCCCGCCCTCGCTCATGCTCTGTGTCTCTCTACTGTTCCCCCCACCGCCCGCTCATGCCCCTTGTCTCCCTCCCGTCCCCCCACCCCACGCTCATGCCCCGTGTCTCTCTCCCGTTCCCCCCACCCCCCCGCTCATGCCCCATGTCTCTCTCCCGTTCCCTCCACCCCCCGCTCATGCTCCGTGTCTCTCTACTGTTCCCCCCACCCCCTGCTCATGCCCCGTGTCTCCCTCCTGTTCCCCCCACCCCCCGCTCATGCCCCGTGTCTCTCTCCCATTCCCCCCCCGCACTCATGCCCCGTTTCTCTCTCCCGTTCCCCCCACCCCCCGCTCATGCCCCGTGTCTCTCTCCTGTTCTCCCCACCCCCCGCTCATGCCCCGTGAAACGCCATCGCCACACGGTGGCCTGCCGAGGGCCGAGGAGCGGGATCTGCCGCCTGCACAGTAAGATACCAGCAGCTCATGCCCCGTGTCTTTCTTTCGTTCCCCCATCCCCCTGCTCATGCCCCGTGTCTTCCTCTTGTCCCCCCTCCTATGATGCCCCTTGTTGACCTCTTGTTCCCCCAACCCCCGCTGATGCCCTGTTGTGTTCTCTTTATACACCCCGCCTTCCCTTTCCATGGTGGCCATCTTGGTAAAAGATTTTTCTTCCTACACCGGGATGCCGCAGGCGTACCGGTTTGGGAAGAAAAACCTGTTTTTTACCACTCCGGGTTCCCACTTTGAGGACCTAGGATGCTAGTGGTCTTCATCTATTGAAAAGGACGTTATGGTTACGTTGCACTAATAAAAACCTATGAAATTCAGTACAAAAAAATGCGTTAAAGGGACGTTATGGTTAAGATGCACTAATAAAAACCTATGAAATTCAATGAAAAAACGTTGTTAAAAGGATGTTATGGTTACAAGTAAAATCGAAAAACCCGTGAAATTCGCCAGTTATGGTAAGCTAAGCAACCATAACTCGCGCCACCACCGTGCACTGCTAAGACTAACACCCAGGACATCAAAGATGACATCACAAATATCATGGAGGTGGCACGAGTTATGGTTGCTTAGCTGACCATAAACTGGCGAATTTCATGGGTTTTTTTGATTTTACTTGTAACCATAACGTCCTTTTAACAATGTTTTTTTACAGAATATATATATATATTTTTTTTTATATTTCTTGGTATTTCTTCTGTAAAACTCACCACTCTGGATTGTTTTTGGTAAAATGACTTGATACAAATCAGAGGTTGCCTTAAAGCAGGCCCCGGAGGACTGGGAAGCATCACTCTTCAGCTTGGACCACGAGGAAGCAAGTGTGTTTCTGAATGTTCCTTTTATACAAAAGGAGACTGCAGGAGGAGTCCTGTAGGAGGAGTAAAGGTTGGAGAGAAGCATGTTACCAAACACTCCTTTTAGATGAGGAAAGACAGCTAGACGATATGCTTGAGGGAACCACTGGCTGACAGGAGGTAGAACCAGAGAAGATGGTGGAAACCGCAGCCTGGCAAGAGGCAGTACCAGAGAAGCAAGTGAAGAAAGCAACACACAGGAGGAAGACAGAGCAATCCTGGGATAATTTGAAAAAGCAATTCAAAGCTGTACTTGGCTAAAGGCTCCAGAGAAGACGGTCTGACCAGCTTTATTCCTGAGTACCTGGAAGAACCCAAAGGAACTGGGAAGTTCCACCTGCAACCCTAAAAGGAAGAGCAAGAGGAGGCAGACCTGTGGCAGGAGTGTACAATTATTGTCTGCCTGATATGGACACAGATTGATTAAGTGGGGGAGAGCATCACTTTCAGAAGTGCCAAAGATAAAGCAGCGGAAAGGCTAGGAGACTTAGTGAAGCTGAAGAAGCCAAAGAAGGCCAATTAAGCAACACCCTTCTAGGAGTGTTTTGCAAGGAGCTGAGGAGAAATACTGTGAGAACTACGCAGCTGAAAAGTCAACGGCATCTTGTGAATGTGGGAAGACTAGAATGGAATGTGGCCTGTGAGAAACCCCTGGAAGGGTCTTCATCCTGAGAATTATTTTGTTGGTTTTATTAGAACAGGGGAAGACTTTTGAAGACAGAATGTGTGAACATTTTGTTTTGCTGGCAATTCCTTAAAGACTCTTGATTTTTAGATTAGAGTATGCAGGAGGCTAAGCACTTAACAGGAATAGGTATTGGATTTCCCTTGGTCAACTGTTTAGAATTCTATTTCTAGGATAGTGTATCCAGTGGGGACAAAGACCTTCATAAAATGTTTAAGAATCATTTTGTTTTCACACTACACCTGCTTACAAGTACAGTGGTATGGTAAATAATTCCATGTAAAATGGATGTATCTCTGGTACTTCCGCGTCACTGCATCGTTTTATTATAGGTTTGTTGGTGAGGTGGAGAAAAAACCTCCAGAAAAATGAAATGGTGGTGGTAAGTATGCCACCTTACTGCCCAAAAATCAGGAAAATTAGCCGAATTACCCCTAGAAAATTACTGCTGGCACGAATTCTCCTGAAAACCCCATGGAGTTCTATGCACTCCATGATTGGGTACTAAAGCGTTGATACCAACACTTGTGATTCGGCAGTAATTCCGCTCGAATAAATGGTAGTACTTGTAAGTATCTGTAAGTCTGTTTGGCTGCATTCTGGTTGATTTACCACTGTAATACCACCAAACCTGTAATGAGGCCCTTAGTGTGTTACCAAATCATTACCCATCAATGTTCTGTTCTCCTAACGTGATAATAGTTTGAAGGAGAAACTCCTAATTGTTTCTATACAAGCAAAGTTAGCAGGCGCCCCACTCTAGCTAGAACATGGCATGATAACTTATTCTGTGTTTTTTTCCCACTTTGAGAGTCTGCAGCCATCTTTTTGCTTTTTGCTCACTGTACTTTTCACAAAGGAGGAATATCTATTTGCATATCAGTCTCCCCACAAGGGCAGTCCAGCACCGAAATGCCAGACAAACCTCCTTTGAACAAGAGTACCAACAGCAACCCCATACACATGTTTCAGCCTTGTTGGGCTTCATCGGTGAGGTGGAGCTGTGACTCTCTGAGTACAGTGAGCAAGGGGTCCACGTTTGGATTCCCCCAGGTAGGTAACTTGGGGTGACCAACCCCAAGTTCCTTGCAAAAATACAAAGAAAAGGTAGCAGGCGCCCCTCTCTAGATGGAACATGGCATGATAACCTGTTCTGTGTTTTTTTCTCACTTTGAGAGTCCGCAGCCATCTCTTTTTTGCTCACTGTACTTTTCACAAAGGAGGAATACCCATTTGTATATCAATCTTTGTCCCGCCCACAAGGGCAGTCCAGCACCGAAATGCCTACTTGTTTATAGTTTCATCCTAAGTTCCTATAGGCATTCGCTAACCCTTTTCCTTGAGAATCTAATAATGAAAGTGCCTGACAAAACACTGAAACGTGTTGTTTTGTGTATCATTGCTCAACCGTCTTGCAATGCTCAAAGTTAACTCGGCTCCCATTTCCATGGGCTGCATTGAAAGCTTTGGTAGTTGCCGAATCATTTGGGGTGGGTGCAATTCAATATTTTGCAGTTTCTTCCTAAAACGCATGTGTGGATTCAGACCTTGAATGTAGAGAAAATTCAAATTTACATTTTGCAGAAGCAGTTTTCCACTTAAGGTGCAAAGACATACACTGTTATTCAAATGCAGTGCGAACATCAAAAGGGAGAGTGGGAAAAGTCAGCTCCCATGTCAACGGGTTGCATTGAAACCTTTGCAGTCACCCGATTATTTGGTGCAGTATGGTTGGGGGAGGTGGAATATTCAAAAGTTGATACTTTTTCCCGGGTTTCCCCTGTGTCTGCATTCAGTGCTTCAATTTAGATGAAATACATTTTGCAGAAGGAGTTGGGAACATAAGAAGCAAGAAAACATATTATGTTATTCTAATGCAATTTGAGTAGCAAAGGGAGGGTCGTCTAACCAATTAGAATCAGTGAATCAAAATTCATGCTAGTTGTAATTGGTTTCACAATTTCCTTTTATAATACTGAAATTGCTTTAGCATATAATTACTTGTTCTTTGTTTCTTTTGTATCAAGTTGATGGTTTCATTTGTGTGTAATTGTTAATGTGTATTATGATGATTTCCATTCGTTTTCATATGCTTATTGGTAAATATGTATTGTGTGATGTCTGCCATTTAATGTAATTTTCATTTCTTTTATTCATGAAGTCCCTAAGCGCTGATGCAAAATAATTAGAAAATAATATTTGTATTTCATCCCCAAAGTATATGCTCTTGCTCCCTTTTGGTCATATGCCCCCAACTTGTTTTCCAACGAGAGGAGATTTGAACCATGTGAATATTTCCTGTTATATATGCATTTGACAGCCTCCCTGCAACATTGATGTTGGTATGTACGCAGGTGTGAGTTAACTGAATACAAATAACTAATACATGGCAGTGCAGTAGGTGGCAACGGTGCAAAATTGTGATGGTAATACATTGTTATACCATTGTTGGATCAATAGACCGGTCAGCTGCAGGGTTGTTATCAATGGAGTAGTCCTGTAAAGATCCTTTCTTTTCACAGGGATCCCATATAATTGAACTAACAACTCATTAATCGTGCCTGATACTGAAAAATGCTGAGTTCACTTATGAGACCCATCCACACCCATTGCTTATCAGAACACCAGTCTACCAAAAGTCCCTATAATCAGTGGTGTAACCAGAATGTCTCTACAGAGCGAACCTGTACCATCCATAAGGACCTAGGATAGGGGACCCCATAAACCAAGATATATATATATATATATATATATATATATATATATATATATATATATATATATATATATATATATATATATATATATACATATTACACCGCCTGCTATAACTTTGCCTCCCCTGAAAGAATCCTCACCAAACTTTGCAAAAATAATATATGGCCCCTCAGATCGAGTCTGCAAAGTGTGGTGACGTTTTGTGTTGAGGGGAAGCAGAGTTATAGGGGTTCCCAAAAGGTATGGTTGTCCTCATATACACAATGGAATTTTTTTTGCTAGCGCTTACAGTTTAATACACTGGATGGATTTTCACCAAATTACTGGCAGGAGTGGTGGCTTGGGGCCGAAAGTGTGTTTTTCAAAATTTGGTGTAAATCTGTCCAGGCATTTTTTTTTTTTTTAAACGGTCAAAAAGTAGGTAAATAAAATTAGTGATATCTGGTTTTAGTCCACAAACTCTCTTCCCTCTTCGGTCCGTGGACAAGCCTTTGGTCCAGGGGCCATCGTGATGTCCGCACACTTCAGGCAAGCCTACTGATTCGATGGTGAAAATGTGAGCTGTGTCAGATATTTTGAAACAGTCTCCATGTTGGATTCACAAACAGTGCTTGCTGTTCACAGACATTGAAGTAAAAATATATTAAAAAAACACAACATTGCACTCGTCAAACTAATAAAATAATCTCTGGCGAGGTGAGGGATGATGAGGATGGGATGGGATATGGCCATGAAAAGCCCAAAAACATATTGTCTTACACCTTAGATGTTCGCGAACAGTTCGGCAACAGCCCTGTAATGTTCGCGAACATCTCAGATGTTAGTATCCATACATATTCTTGCATTGCAGGGTTGGTGAAAGGCAGTTTTGAGATGGCTTATAACTTTGGTGTCACTGAATGAAACTGCATGAAATTTTGTTATATGATTTGGTTGGTGCTGTTTTGCCAAGAGGGAACAACATTTCAGGGGGGTCCCATAATATTTGAAAGGCTTATAAATGTAGTGCTGTTTCATGAATTTGCACAAATGTTTGCAAAATGATTTAAGACACAGATTTTAATGTTTTTGCAAAATTTGGTGGGATTTTGTTAAAACGGGCAAAATTTGATGGGGGTTGTGAACATTTTTAGATGGATTATAACTTATTTGCCGTTTGACAAATGTGCAATTGTAATTGTTTATTTGTACAACTCCTATACACAAGTGAAGTGCTTCAGAGCGCTTCAGGGTGGGTAGGGAGCAAGGGAAAAAACCATAGTCATTCTTAGGCCTTGAAGTTTCCAAATGATCTAACAAAAAGTAAATAGCGTACTGGCCTGGAGGTATTTCACCAAGTGCAAGTGCATTAAGAGTAACAGGCTCAACCAGGGGAGACAAAGGGGACAAGACAGAACTTACTAGGACTAGTGTCTCAGGAGGATAGCTCAGAGGCAACATACTCAAGTTGGAAGCAAGATGGCACAGAGCACCACAGGTTTGATCCGCTAGTAAGCTCTTGGAAACCTCTGGGTATTAAGCGTGTTATAAATAACCCATCATGTCATGTCATATAGTGAGTTCAGGTCATGCAAAGGTACAGACGGAGGTGCAAGGGACAGGGAACAGGGAAACAAATATGCCAACTTTAGCAGGGCCCTGCGTTAAGTGCTGAAATGTTACCTCTCTCGTGGAACATATGATGAAGTGCAGAAGCTGTTACCCCTCCCATGTAATGAAAGCTGAAAGTGCAGTAGTGCTGTGCATAGTACAGAGACCCGGAAGCTAGTGCAAAGACTGGTGGGGGAGCCTGGAACCTGTGAGGCTCTGGAGGAGAGCCAGGCAACCAGTCAAGAAAAACTGTGCAAAGTTAGTTATGTTATGTTATTTGGCATTTATATAGTGCTCTACATATAATTCGTATGATCTCAAAGTGCTTGTGGGTTGAACACCCTTGGGGACCGTAGTCCAGGTCAGTCGAGAGAGTAGGGTAGCATACAGTGCTTGTGTGCACTCAGTATATGTGCAGCCAGTGTGATTTGTGTGATAGTGGCTGCATTCTAACACTAGGTGCGGTGGTAGTGAGAGATCTGTCAAATGTGTGCAGTCAGGTGGTTGGTCTCCGAGACTGCATTCTAGCGGTATTAGACCTGTGTAGGACATTCATGTGTGCAGCTAGGCAGATTTATTTGTGGGGTATAGCTGCGTTCTAACAGGTTGTTGAGGTGTTCTTGTAGAATTGTTTGTATGTGTGCAGCTAGGACGACATTGATCGATGGGTATAGCTGTGCTCTATTGTTTGTTGGTGTAAAGTGGAGAGTGAGCATAATGGTAGGAGAGCTGAGTGTCTGGAGAGGATGATTTACTCTTAGGAGCCTGCTGTTCCTGGTTACTTTTGGGTCTGGATGAGCATGTAGTGATCATCCTGACATTTCGCGGTAGCAGTACTCTGAGTTAGATTCCTTGGTTGGACTGGAGTAATTCATGATTTGCACTGTCTGAGGTCATTATGGTTTGGCTCAGCACTATGTGTCTGGAGCCAATCTTCTGGGTGCCTGGTTGTGGTTTATGGTGGGTTACAGGGTAGGTCATGGCAGGATACTGGTTATAGGTGAGGATATATCTCACAGCAATGTAGTCCTGCCGAGGCAGTGGTGCTAAGGGGCAGGCTGGACAGAGTTATTGTTGGGCCTGGTTGTTTTAGTGACTTGTGTGGGTTTGTATCTTAGATGTGTAGTCGGACAAGGTAGGCAGTGAAAGGGTATGATCAACTTGATGGTTCAAGAGGCTATTAGGCATGTGTAGTAGTATTGGGAAGTGGAGAGACATCAGATGCATATCCTAGAGCCTGCAGGTCACTAATGCTGCGAACTGTGGCCTCACAGTTTCCAATTTCACTTTGATGTCTTATTGGTCGGTTTCTGTGGTCCTTTCCCACAGCATCACTAGGAACACTTGTTGGCCAGCTGTAAATACTTTCCAATTTAATGTCATTGAAAGAGGGCAGTGCTTGACCTTAGGGTGTGTGATGGGTGGTAGGGTGTAATCTGCTCTTGTAAGTATGCTGGGCCAGTCTTGTGCACTGCTCGGTGGGTAATGCATAGGATTTTGAAAGTGGCCCTTCGTCCAACAGGGAGCCAATGTAGGGTGTGCAGAGCGGGGGGAATGTGTCCCCTGTGTCCCAGTGTAAGGAGGAGTCTGGCAGCAGCATTTTGGGCTCTTTGGAGTTTAAGTTGGTATGTCTGTGTACCCAGATATAAGGTGCTGCCATATTCCAGTCTTGACATAACAGTGGACATAATAGCGGCAAGTCTGTTGGGGTAGGTGAGGTAGGGGAACATGTGTCCTAGGAGCTTGAGGTGATAGTGACAGGATTGTGATACATTATTGATCTGATGGGGGAGGGTTAAGCCTGAGTCCATTGTGCAGCCATGTTTTTTGACTATTTCAGAAGTAGGAGGGGGATGCCAAAGGAGGGTGGCCATGGGAGTGGTTGCAGGAGAAGGGCAGTGTTGCCGTACACCATGATCTCAGTTTTATCTGGGTTCAGAAGGAGGTGGTTTCTTGTCTTCCATCGGTCAAGAGTAGAGATGGAGGGTTCAGGCTGGAGAGAAAGAGACTGGATATTAGCAAGAGGGAGGTAGAGAGAAAGTGGAAGAGAAAAGGAAGGTCTTCAGTAGTTTCCAGAACTTAAGGAGTTCCGGCTCAAGGCAGAGAGAAGCAGGGAGACAGTTCCAAAGGGAGGCAGCTACAGAGGATAAAGATCTACCCCCAAATCTCTGCTTGAAAAAACAGCTTGCACGTAGTTAATTGGAGGAGGCTGAGCAAAGGGCTCTAGAAGGAGAGTATTTAGGAAGAGAGTATATTGTGTGGGCCCTCCCCAGAAAGCCTTTTGGACTATGTAGAGGGTCTTGAACTTGATCCTAACAGCCTCACAGAGCCAGCGGAGGGATTTCAATGCC
The DNA here is from genome assembly GCF_040938575.1 of Ambystoma mexicanum. Lineage (NCBI taxonomy): Eukaryota > Metazoa > Chordata > Amphibia > Caudata > Ambystomatidae > Ambystoma > Ambystoma mexicanum. The sequence continues at coordinate 727,156,476 of NC_090931.1, forward strand.
ATAGAGATGCGGTCCCTGGGCTTGAGTTTAAGGATAAGTCTTGCGGTTCCGTTCAGGACGAGTTGTAGCAGGCAGAGAGTAAAAGTAGGCAGTTTGATAAAGAGACTGTTGCAGTAGTCCAGCCTAGAGCGAACCAGGGCTCTGGAGATGGTGAGCCTTTGTCAAAGGTGAAAAAAGGTAGACTATCTCGGAGGAGGTGCAGCTAGTAGTGGGACTTTTTAGAGAAGCTCAAGATGTGAGAAGAGAAGGAGAGAGGGGAGTCAAAAATGACCTCCAGGTTTTTTGCCTCACTAGCAGGTGAGGGTTCCCAATGAGGAGGATCATTGTCTCACTGCCATTGAGGCAGATATCATTAGCAGCACACAAGACTGAATTGTGGACAGACAGTTAGGAATGAAGAGGAGGAGAAGGAGGGCAAGAGTAGTGAGAAGGAGATCTGTTTTTCATCCCCATAACACTGAAAAGTAGAGGTGAATGTAGAGATCAAGTGGGTCAGAGGGGCCATAAAGACATTGAAGAACCACAGGGATAGGTTAGATCCCTGAGTGGAGGGAGTGATAGAGGAGAGAAAGGACCCAAGTTCCACCTGGGAAGGACGGTAGGAGAGAAAGGAGGCAAGCCACTCCAGGGACAGAAATGTGATGCCCCGGGTATCATGGAGACGGGAGATCAGGATGTTGTGGTTTACAATGTTGAAGTCAGAAGAAAGATTGAGAAAAATGCAGAAAGAAGGAGAGTTAGAGTCAAGATTTGAGAGCAGGTTTTCACAGGTGTTCAGAAGAGCAGTTTCCGTGCCTCTGATGCTCTAAATCCAGACTCATAGTCTTGGAGACAACCAACAGATTCAGTATGGAAGGTAAGCTGAGAGATAGCTAATTTCTCCAGGGGTTTGCCCAGGAAAGGAGGGCTAGAGATTGGGCGATAGTTAGCTGGGATAGAAGGTTCAGCAGAGGGGGTTTTGAGGAGAGGGTGCACAAGAGAGTGCTAGAGAGAAATGGGGAAAACTCCAGTGGTGAAAGAGAGATTGCAGAGGTTGGCCAAGGCTGGAGCAAGAAAATCAGTGTTGCCCGTGATGGTTTTAGGAGGGCAAGGGTCAACCTGTTTGGAGGAGGCTTTAATGGACTGAACTTGTCTGGAGACTGTAGAGAAGCAGCCAAATGCCTCTGCAGGAAGTCACACCCCCCTACTGCCTGTATGATGGAAGCCTGAAACTGCACCATGCTTGACACCAATAATTGTGACCATACCGCGACCAGTGTTTGAGAAAAGTATTGTGGTATTTATTGAGTGCAGACCTAGCTTCGGTAAGCAGCAAAGCTCTTTATAAGTAATGGGGGAAGTACACGGTGCGGGAAGCAGATTGCAAGGGACCAATACAAATGAGTGGGGAGCTAACAACAAAGTAGGGTTGTACATTTGGTAGCAAGAGATCTACAAGCAACCGGGGAAGGAAATATCGTTGAGCTGATATCCCAGTATCAGTTAGATGGTGAGTGGAGGGTGTATGAGCATAGATGTTAGGAAGGATTGTATTAAGTTCAATCTAAAGTCTCCCACATGGGGGCTCATCACCCAGGCTTCTTGGGCGAGGAGTCGTTCATTTTTGGAACTTCCTCACCCCAGGCACCTTTCACCTCTCATCGGGCTGGGCAACGTCCTTTTGAAATGTTTTCCCCTCTGCAGCTGGCTCTCAATATCAGGTTGGCCCTCAATATCAGGTTGATGATAAGCCCTCTGTATTATTTGCAGGAGTTGTTCAGCCGTGTCTCCTTTTATGTCAAACTGTTTAACACAGACTTCAAAAGACAGTGCAAAAGGATATCTCCAGTGTTATCAAATGCCTTCCGATTGCAACCAAGATGTCAATGGTCTGCATTTCCACCTTTGGTCCAACATTTGTATGAAAATGTCCTGCAAAAGCATGACTGAAGCCCCTTCAATTCAAAAGTCCCAAGATCTCTCATCTACCAAAGAGTATCATCCTTTCCCCTAAAATAAAGTCACTTGCCACCACTGACCTGGGGTCTGTGTCATTGGTCGACAAAGATTATCCTAGAGTTGTCCTCTCCCAGGATTTCTTTGAACATGTCACACACTCAGATATCCAGGTTGCTGTGAGTTTCTCCATCCATTTGAGGAAGGCCTCAGAGCCATTAGTTATTTCTAACTTGCCTGTGTTCAATATCATTAGCAACTGGAGGGACAGCCCTAAAACCGGCAGGACTATGGGCTGACAATACATATTATGAAGTTATGCAACAAATCAAAATGCAATAGTTTACATTCTACAACATATATCATCAAGATAGGAATCAATTTCTATCTCATTATGCATAAAGTTCAAGGCACTTGTAAGTATCTATACAACTTTTATTATTTGGATGCAGATATTATCTTTTTTGGTTTTTCTAATAATACAGGGTCAAACAGTAAACTGTTTTACATAAATTACACAATGTGTTAATAACCCAGTTTCAACAAATAAAGCAAATACACAACAATTTTTACACAAAAAACAGTGGCTAAGTTACAAAGAGTAAACAGATAAAATCAACTTGTACAGGGTGAGCTTTGGTAGGCTGTAATATATATATATATATATATATATATATATATATATATATATATATATATATATATATATATATATATATATTTTACTTAGGATCTAGAGTTCATTCTAGATTTTAGTCAACCGTATGAAGATTTTAGGTGACTCTTCATGGGGGGGAATTCAAAACCGTAGGCGCAGGGGGGGGAAGTGCAAGAAGGATTTGACCCTGTGGCACTGGCTGAATTTGGCCCTTCAGATATGGCCCCTAACAAGCCCCCTCCTACCACCCCTCTAGCCTCCATGACCCCCTTGATCAGAATCAGTAGCAGATTTTTAATCTCAGTCCGCTTCGAACACAGATCTTGGCATGAGCAAGATGGCATGTTGGCAAATAGAGTAGGGGAAAGGGCTGGGAGGCAGTGATCTCCCTTTGTGTGGGGTTTGGGAACCCAGAGAGGGCTAAGACATAAGAAAGAGCTAGCCCCCGAGGGAGCATCTGACATGAGTTCACTCCAGGTACTTGAAGGGAGACTAGGCAGCTTTCCTGCACCCACTCCCTCACAACCCTGGTCCCCTGCAAAAGAAGCCAAGGTCGCAAGACAAAAGGGGGGTGGACTTCTGGGCATACCAGTGACTGCTGTGGGACTGAGGAGGTAGGGATTGGGGCAGAAGAGGGGAGGACATGGACAGGCACCAAAGATGGGGCCGAAGGAATGCATCCACCAGTCAAGTTCACGATGCCCCAGGAAATCTTTTTGCAGCCATTGGCCAAGGTATCCAGAAAAACAGCAGTGGCCACACTGTCAAAGCCCCCCCCATGGGTTAGCAGGTCAGTTAACAAGTTGGCAGTGGGCACAGATGCATCCAGGTAGACTGGCCAGTCCGGGGGCGTTGGGTGAGTTCAGATCAGGAGCGCGGATAGCCCCAGAATGCCGCGGTGGAACCACCACCAGAAGGCTGTGGTTGCAGGGCAGTTCAAAAACAAATTCCCCCATGACGCCCTCATGATTACAAACAATGTCTGTAGACGGTTGGGGTGCTCGGACTCCATTTGTGAACTGAAGGCATGCTCCATTCCATTGCCTGTCACTACCCTACATGGCCGCTGGCACTTTGTGTAATAGGCCCCCCTTCTTTCTTCACCCCATAATAGGTTTCCGATGCGCCAGCGGGACTGGCGGTCCTTGTAGGTTCAGGAGGAGAGAAGATTTGGAGAGGAAGAGGGGGGAAAAAGGAGAAGAGAGGGCCCCTCCTTCCAAAACATCAGCCATTTCCATTGTAACACCCCAAGACGGGAAGAAATCCTGAGAGTTCAAAACCAGGAAGATACCTCCGGGTCTGGGTGTATAACAAATGTAATAAATAAATAAATAAATAATAAATAAGGCTCACATCCGGGGGGTTGTTCTGAGGGCACTAAGCTCATGCACCTATTGGAATTCCACCCCTGCGGGGCGCGAACACCCAGGCGAGAGCAAACACCAGCGCCCTTTCACCCCTGCGGGCTTCCAACCTGGCGGTGTCCAGCCACGGTATTTGTCCAAAAGGGGGTGGGACTTGAAGGACAGGCAGTGAGAGCAGACTCCAGGGACTCCCAGCTCTCCCAACTCGTGGAAAACACCCGTGCCCTTTCACCCCTGCGGCTTCCAGCCACGGTATTTGACCAGAAGGGGGCGGGGCATGAAGGACAGGCAGTGAGAGCAGACTCCAGGGACTCCCATCTCTCCCAACTCATGGCAAACACCTGCGCCCTTTCACCCCTGCGGGCTTCCACCCTATTGGGGTCCAGCCATGGTATTTGTCCATAACGGGGTCGGGCTTGAAGGACAGGCAGTGAGCGCAGACTCCAGGGACTCCCAGCTCTCCCAACTCGCATCTTCCAGTGTAATTTATGTAAAACAGTGTACTGTTTGACCCTGTATTATTAGAAAAGTCAAAAAAAGATAAAAATATCTGCAGCCGAATAATAAAAGCTGTATAGATACTTACATGTGCCTTGAAGTCTGTTACATTTAGATGCATAATGAGATAGAAATAGATTCCTATCTTGGTGATATATGTTGTAGAATTCAAACTATTGCATTTTGATTTGTTGCATAATTTCAAACATTGACGGCAGGGCGCCCCCTTGTTGCACATGTGCTCGATATCAACCTTGTTCCTCAAATCCCATTCCTGAGCTTCCAATTCTTTAATCTGTGACACCGCCTTTTCCTCAAGGATCGCTGTAACTTGTTGGTCTGCAGGACCTCAACCCGATCCTCAACTTTGTCCCCTCACTCTTTAATAACCGACATGAAGGATAGAACTTTCAACCTAAAGCCTTAATTTCTGCCAGGACACTGTGGATGTCAGATTGCAGGGCCTCAAATATGCCACCCTACTGTGTGCCTGCTATTGTGAGTACAGGAGACCCCCAGCACTTTGACCAAAATGCACCTCCTGTCACAGCTGAGAGATTCCCCCAGGCCTGGCTTACTGTCCAAAGAGAGTGAACCATGGGGAAACCAATCTCACCACCTCTGGAAGTCAAGGTCAAAAGTACACTCTCCTTCTGAGACTTCATTAACAAACCCATACCAGGCTTCACGGCAGTCGTCAGTCTATCCAGGCCAATTTCAGCAGAACCACCTCCTACTTTGTCACCATTACTTGCATGCATATCTTAGTGCTGATATTCAAGCACAAAATTAGCCTGTACACTGTGTTGGATCCTTACCCTCCTTATGATTCATCGTGATGAGGGCACTAAGGAAGGAGGGAGTATATCCCCCATGCTTTCACGCTGTTAAAGACATTGGCCAAAGCCAGGGGGAGCAATTCTACATACGTTTTGTAACATGCTGATTTAAATCCATCCACTCCCAGAGCCTTCCCAAGCTTCAGGTGCTGGATGTCCATCTTAACTTCCCCCACCAAACTCTCAGCCTCCAAGCCCTCATGTTTCGTACATTATCAAGGTTGGAAGCACTTGGTCAGTCTAATAACTCTGTATCTCAGGGTCCGATGCTGCCCTACATCTCTGAGCAGCTTTTTGTAAAACTCTGCAAAGCGCCATAGGACATATCCCAGCGCTTGAAGCAGATTGCATCCCGCGTTACTTATCTGTTGTACCCTTCTATAATTTCTTGCAGCCCTCAATCTGTTGGTAAGCATAGTCCCCACTCTGTAGCCTTTGTCATAATACCTCTGCTTCATGAATTTTATCTTCATATGCACTTCATCCAGAAGCAGTGAATGCAAATCTTGCCTCTTTTCGTCGATCAACTGAAGTGTTCCTTCAATATCACCCTGGGTTGTATGCAAACAAACCCAGAGTCAGCCAATCTCCTCCTTCAGTCTACCCTCTAGCGGGCCCCTCTTTCTTTTTTGATTCTCTCTCCGCTATCAGGAGCCACTTAAATATGATATTTGCTGCTTCCCTTACATGTCTCTGTCGGACCTTGCCTATGTTGTTCACCTTATAAAAGCACCTAATCTCCTTTTACAGGAAGTATAGAAAGACTGCGTCTCTAAGAAGGGAGTTATTGCAGCACTACCTGGAGCCCCATATCTAGCATCACCTAGGGTCAGTGTTGCCAACACCATGTCATGATCCAACCAGGCAATCATTTCCACCCATACTCATCCTATGGACCCCTTCGATTCCCTAGTTAGTATGAACAAGTTTATTCTCGTTTAAGTGTGATGCAGTAGTGAGAAAAAGTGCACACCGTCGGTTGATGGTGTTTACATCTCCAAGCATCAATCCAATAGTGAACTAGGATAAGGGTTGAGAACTCGACATTATCCCTTATGACCTTTTTCTGGGTCCAAATCCTACCCGAACTCCAGTCCAACGCAAGATCCAAGATTATTGTAAAATCACCTACCAATACTGTAAACTCCTCAGTCCACTGTTCAACAGCTACAAATGCTGGCATGGGAAATGATATTTGGCAGGTATTCGGTGCATATGGAGAAACAAAATAAACATGGCATCCCCCAAGCAAACCCATAATCATAAGCAGCTGCCCTTCAAGCACCTTCTTAGTTTGCACCGCCTTAAGCAGCAGAGCTTTCACCAAGATACTGCCCACTCCACACTTCTTTCTTTCCCCTTCCCAAGCCCAGAAGGTTTGTCCTATGTCCCTTCTGACCAAGATGAACCCCTCTGCCCTTCTAAAGTGTGTTTCCTGCACAAACAGGACAGACAGATGCAGCTTGAATTCCCTGAGAAGCTGAGAGCACGTATGTGGTGAATTCAGCCATTTCACATTCAATGCAGCTACTTTAAAGTCATCCATAATTCCACATGGCTACCCTCAAATGAACCAACTGACATCTCTGAGTATCTTTGTCGGGCCAGTTCAAAGACTTCCACCTATCAGAAGAAAAGCCTACCCCAACATCACCACAGACCAAAAACAAAACTCTTGCTCCTCTGTCCAAACCTAAACAACACACACAATACCACCATGGGTTTGAGTATCTTCAAACTGATAAGATGCTCAGACTTGTCAAGGCCTCTAAGGAAACAGACAACTGCCCCACATGCTCAACAATTGGCAATATCTTTAATGATTCACCACTTCCAAATCTCTAACCAATTAACCACAACCCCATCCCCATCTCTATCTCCATTGCCTGGTGAGAACAGCTTCTCTCTCACTCCCGCTCTAGCTGACTTCTGAAACCACTCCATTGCCACTGGCTCTTTCCCTCTATCCCTCAAACACTCCCTTGTGCACCCTCTCCTAAAAAAAGCCATCTGCTGACCCCTCCTGCCCAGCTAACTAGTGCCCTATCTCCAGTACCCCCTTGCCAGGTAAACTCTTGGAGAAGCTGGTCCTCCCCAATTGACCCTCCACACTGCACTTGTTGGTTGCCTCAATGACCATCAATTTGAATTCAGGGCATCCAGGGGCATGGACACTGCTTTCCTGAACACCTTGGAAGTCATGCTTCAAACCTTGACTCTAACTATCCCATGGTTCTCATTATCCTTGACCTCTCCTCTGCCTTCGGTCAACCATTATATCCTCATAAAACAACTCTGTGATATGCTTGACATCACTGAGCAAGCATTGGATTGGCTGACCTCATCACTAATCGCCCTTCCCAGTTTCAACTGGGCCCTTTCTCCTCCACCACACTTTCCACCTGTGGGATCCCCCATTTCTCTATCCTATCACCATCACTCTTCAATGCCTATCTCTCCACTCTGGCTAACCTGATCTCCTCCTTCTCTTTCCATTTCCAATGCTATTCTGAAGGCACACAGCTTTCCTTCAAACGTCCCCCCGCTACCTCGTGTTTTTCTCTCATCCCCAACTTTCTGTTTGCCATTCAGGCACGATGCGCAGTTAACAATCTCTGTCTTAATACCAGTAAGACAGAGATCCTTCTCATTGGGACACATGTGCCCTCCTTTCCTTCTACCATCTGGCCACCCTCTCTGGGCCATCTACCCCCACCAGCCCATGAGGCCAAAAACTTTGGGGTCATCTTCGACTCTGCTCTCTCCTTCACCCTTCACATCATGGACCTTACGCATCCCTTCCCATTCGGCCACCTGCTCCCTCATTTCATGTCACTCTCTGGCCGGCCTCTCTTGGCCCTCTTCATTCTCCCACCTGCAAGGTTTAAAACCTTGGGGTCATCTTCAACTCCACACTCTCCTTCTCTCCTCACATCTCTGACGTCTCTAAGAAGGCCCACTTTCAGGTCCACCTCCTCAGAGGCATTCTCCCTTTCCTCTCCTTCCCCCAGAAGCTCAATATCTCCAGATTGATGGTCCCCTCTAGATTGGACTACTGCAACATCCTCTTTGCCAATCTCCTTCTTTCCTCTTTACCCCTCCTGCAGCTCAACCAGAATAGGGCTGCAAGACTTACCCTTGGCCTCAAGCCCACAGACCACATCTCTGCAGCCCAAAAATCTCTCCACTGGCTCCCGGTGGCTCCAAGGATCAAAATCAAGACCCTCTGCATCATCCACAAGGCTTTCTGGGGCCTGAGACCATGCTATCTCCAACTTTTCCTCCCTAAAGACTCCCCTGCTAGAGCCCTCCACTCCTCTAACCATAACTCTATTATTGTCAAACACTTCTCCAAGTTGAGAGTTGGGGGGAGGTTTCTCTCCTCGGCTGGTGCCTCCCTTTGGAACAGCCTCACTGCACCTCTCAGACTTCAGCCAGACCCCCTTAAGATCCAGAAACTGCTCAAAACTTTGCTTTTCTCTACCTCTTTCCCTCGTTCCCTCCCCTGCTAATCACCCCACTGGCCTGGTCCTCATGACCTCACAAGATACCAGAAAAACAGAAAAGAGCAGGAAAACTCTAAACTCTGGACCAGAGTATTATGGTGTCACAGGAATCCGGAAAAGTTTGTCCAGAGAAGACAACTGTGTTACTTACAGATTGTATCAATTTTATTTAATCGTGATACAGAAACTTAGAAAATAATCAATTAATGACACAATACTTTAAGAAACATATTATTACATATCACAGCAAATAGGGGGTACATATAAATAAAAACATGACAAAAATTAGTCCATCAATCAAACCATTCGTAGTGCAGCATTCAATCCATACAGCATTCATCGTGACATTCATCCAATCAACACTAGCTAAAAACAGCAAAAATTACTTCATGTGGGGAGTGAGCACAATCATCACAGCCCAGCTACTAATTTTAATATATATTATTTGATTTTGTAGAAGTAGAGAAACATACAGTAGAAGAAAAGTTATTAAAACAATCTATCTGAAGGGCAGATCTGAAGATGACCCTGTAGTGTAGATCACATCCCTTGAAAACAAAACTCAACCGGTTTCGACGTAGTATGTCTAATGTACAACGTCTTCATCAGGAGATATGGAACAGAAGACTGCAAGAGAAGAGCAGAACTGCGTAACTAATTGGCAGTGCCCCTTCTCCCAAAGACAAACAAAGTGAGGAAAATAATATACAAACTGTACCCACTAGATCCAACCAATAAGCAGCCAATTGTGTAGAGAGAAAAGAATAATATGGTGCTAGAAGATGAAGAGAAATCAAATCAACATCCCTGGTGCGGAGATAGAGAATACTAGAAGGGTATATAAAGCTACCCAACCACAAGAGTGCCAACACCATGCATCATGCGAAAGTGCTATTGAAGGGACGCCCCGAACGAGTCAGGAGAGATGAGGCCAGTGTAGCAGATAGATGGATCATACCGGGCAACCTACAGGAGGGAAAATATGTCCCATGTGAGAAAAGTAATCAAAAGTAATAAGCGAAAACTAACCTCACACAGTAAACCGAGCACTAATGTGAGGATGGAACAATATGTATGTTCTGAAGGAATGGGCCCTGCCGAGGGCTAGGGTGGTTCTTATGCTGAAAAAATAATAATTAAACAATAAATAACTAAGAAAACCAGGGAGCAAAACCACAAAAACTAATAAAAGAACAGCTACCTGTGAGACCAGAGGTCCTATATACCTTAGTAGCCATCATCGAAGGATCTGATGAAGGAACCAACTGGGAACAGGATACGAACAGAAAAATCAGTTTGGTACAGCAAGCCTGGGTAAGCTGTGGATCCAAAGATAATGTGCATCTCATACCATGTTAGCGGAGGAGGAGGTGAACAAAATAAATTGAAACAAAATGACACGGGGGACAACACATGCAAAACTACTAGGGCTAGGCCACCTAACAATATAATGGGCTTTACAGATACTAAATGTGCATATGAGCCAACACTGGAACAATGCTCAGTGTTGGAAGCCCTAGAAATAGGGTCATAGAAATATCTAAAGTCAGGGAAACTACTCGGTATAAAAGAGAAGTGCTGTAAGCCCTCAAAGGATGTATGTAATGATTAGTGGGGCACGAAGGTGTCCACGTAGTAAGAAACATCTAAGCTGACCCAAGGGTAAAATAACAGCATGAGCTGACATAAATAGTCGTAATTGGCAACAGCAGCCCCACACGGCCTGCCAGCATTAATAAGCGCAATGTTGTACAGAGGATCCGACTAACCTGATATCCAGCCAGGGTGAGCCGGTGAAAGCGACCATCAATCCGCTAGTTTGCGGGCGACGTTAATGCGTGCTGCAGATAATGCCGAGCGCGGGATCCACTAGATGTAGAACTAAGCGCAGCGTAAGTCACGTGACCAGGGCAGGTCACGTGAGGAGGCTGGTTCACAGAATAAAGCGGAACCAAAACATCCGTACGGCACCCCGTAACGCATAAAAACAAAGGAGGGACAATCCACCCACCCGATGCGAAGCCAGGGTGAGCCGGTAAAAGCGACCAACAGTCCGCTGGCTTGAAGGCAACACTCCTGCGTACTGCGGATGCTGCCGAGCGCGGGATCCACCAAATGTAGAACTATGCGCAGCGTAGGTCACGTGACCAGGCCAGGTCACGTGAAGAGGCTGGTTCGCAAAATAAAGCGGAGCCAAACCATACGTACGGCAACCTGAAACGCATGAGAGCAAGAGTGGACGATGAATGACAATGAAAAAGGAGGCCGACTAAGGAAATGAATAAATAAATAAAGCCCAATAGGTGAATGAATAATTTATTTAAAAAAACAAAGTGAAACAGAGCAGAATGCCCCCATCCTGCCAAGCAGGAAAAACAAAACCCAAAACCCAATGTAAATGGACACATAAGTATCTGTAAAAGTTGGGACAATAAGAGACTCAGATATATGAGCTGAATTACATAATAGGCTATACCAAATTGAACTCCCATGTTTCCATTGAATTAAGCCCTTTTTGTAAGGTCCTGAGGTTGAAAATCCACATTTGCTCTTTGTAAGCCAATTTATTGGCAATTTGTACCGCGCCATGGGCAAAACATTTTTCAAGGCAAAACCATCTAAGTGAGTCTGCATCATGGCCCTTCTCCAAAAAGTGGGACACCATAGGGGCATAAGAGCAAAGCATCATGATCTTAGAGCGATGCTCATTAATCCGTATGCGTATCTCCCTAGAGGTCTTGCCTATATAAAACAAGTTACACGGACATTGTATGGCATACACCACATTCTTGCTTTTGCAAGTAGTGAAAGTACGAAGGTCCCATTGTCTACCTTCATTCACAAAAGATGTGATTTTTTGGGAGAATCTACAGGCCATACATGTGGTGCACGGGTAGTGCCCTACCACAGGTTGTAAATTGACGTCCCTAACTGTGTGAAGTTGAGACGGCAGTCTACTAGCTCGAGTAAACTTCTGAGCTAGACTCTTCCCTTTTCTAAATGCAAACAAAGGTTTTTTTAGGTTGATATCCGCGGAGTTCAAAATCCTCCAATTCTTAAGAATAATGCCCTTGATGGATTCACTGAACCTACAGAAAGTAGAGACGCAAACAATCTGCTCATTATCAGGGTTTTGGGTTGAGCAATAAGCAAGGCGTCACGGTTGATATAACGCACTCTTTTTCTGGAGTGTTTGATAAGTTTTTTAGGGTACCCACGAAGTTGCAGCCTTGCTTGTAATATATCTGCATGTTTGTTAAACTGGCAAATAGTGGTACAGTTGCGCCGTAATCATAGGAACATGCCATACGGTAAGTTGCGTAATAAGCTCTTAGGATGTTGGCTCTTGAATTGCAAGGTGGTATTGCGTTCAGTGGGTTTTCTATATAGTTCTGTGTGGAGAACACCTTCCTCGACATAGATGGATAAGTCGAGGAAGGCAAGTCTGGAGGTGGAGTATTCAATTGTGAATTTTAAATTAGAATCCACCTGATTAAGCCAAGACATAAAGTTGTCCAATGTCACAAGATCTCCTTCCCAAACCATCAGGATGTTATCTATGTACCGACGGTACAATTTGATATGTTGAACAAATGGGTTAGTAATATTAAGTATATGATGTTCTTCAAACAAAAACATGAAAATAATGGCCAAATTGGGGGCAAAAGTACAGCCCATGGCTGTACCCTTGGTTTGCAAATAAAAAGTGTCTTTAAACTTAAAGAAACTATTAGACAAAACCAATGCAGCACAGTCAGTAAGAAATTCTGTGGGAACAATATGAGGAAGAGGCCTTCTGTCAAGCATAGTACGTAGACTAGAGACGGCTTTATCTTGAGGAATATTAGTATAAAGCGCCTCTATGTCCAAAGAGACCAAAATTTGAGTAGAGGCGTCAAAGGGTCGTGCTTCGACCAAATTGATCACATCCCTAGAGTCCAGGAGAAACGTAGACGTGGCCATGGCTAGGGGCTTAATGAAGGTATCAATGTATTTGGACATAGGTTCCAGAATGGAGCTACATCCAGACACAATTGGGCGGCCGGGTGGTCTGGAGGCATCCTTATGTACTTTCGGAGTGATATAAAAGAGAGGGATTCTCTCCTCCGAAAAATTTATAAAGTCATATTCCTTGGAGGAAAGGAAGCCTGCATAGAGTCCAATTTCACTGAGAGTAAGTATTTTCTTTTTTATAGATGAAGTAGGGTCACTCGTGATAATCTGATAGTGGCCTGGTATGCTGAGAAGACGAAGGGCCTCCTGGTCGTATGAATCTGCATCCCAGATGACTATCCCACCACCCTTATCAGCTGCCTTTATTACTATGGTAGAATCCTGAGCTAAAGAATTAATCGCTTTGAATTCTGCAAGATCCAAATTGGGTCTAGTTGTGTTTCTGGAATGTAGCAAACATTTGTCCAGCTCCTTCAATATTAAGGTTTCAAAAGTGAGGACTTCTGGTGGAAGTTCAGTAACACTGGGAGTAAAGGTCGAGGGTTTAGATAAGCCCGAGATGTTGTTATCATCGGTAGTATTTTCTTTGGTTGCAAAGAAAACCCTCAATCTAATTTTTCTTAAAAACTGCTGGATCTCACTAGTGAGTTGCATGGCACTAGGCGTCTGTGTGGGGACGAATGATAAGCCTCTTTTAAGCACGGCCACTTCTGATTCTGTAAAATCCGGGAGGATAAATTAAAAATCGGTAATACCTCATTTGCTAATACCTCATTTACCACCTGTAGGACCGGTTGCGGGTTTGAAAATCCCGATGTCCTTGGCCTTGTGGTGGAGCATTCTGTGTCTGCATATGTACTTGTCTGTAAGAGCCCCTGTTCTGCTGGAAATTTCTGCGACCTCTGGGGCCGCCCCTTCCTCGAAAAGGGTGGGTCCCTGAGTTGGGGTTAGTCAAATTGTCATTATCTGAACTGTTAGAAGAGGTGTCTGAAAAAGTGACCACCCGCCTCCTACCTGGCCTACCTGGCCTTCCATGTTGGTTGCCATGTTGTTTCCAAAAAGTTTGGGGATTGAAATCTTCGGCCAAGTACGGGTATACAATTTCTTTTTTGAACATAGAAATGTCTTTTTTTATCACAAGATACCAGGCCTTCTACCCAGTCAATAACAGCACCACCCCCCACACTGTACTGACCCTGCGGGCTCCTGCTTGGCGGCACAACATCACACCCTTGGTCGTCGCACGCACTAGCTTAGTCTGAGGCCTCGTCCTTGGCCTCCCTTGGCATAGCCTTCTGGGCCCCCCACCAGCACTTGGCCATTCCTGCCACCCACCCATCCCTTCCACCTGCACTACTCTTCTCATCACTTGCACGTCTGGATACCACAAGGCCTAGTAGGACCATTACTGTAAATGTACCTTTTAGCAAATTCTTTTTCTCTCCCCTGTTCCCTTCCCATTTAGCCTTGTGGTGCTTTGAAACAATATTCCGCTGTATAAGAGCCTAACAAATGCTCAATAAAATAAAAAGGTGTGATCAATATCATCACACCCCATATCCAGCACAGTCTCCCCCATGGGGGCTCATTACCAAGGCTTCTTGGGTGAGGAGTTGCTCGTTTTCAGAACTTCAGCCCCCCAGACACTTGTCACCTCTCCCCAGGCTGGCAGAAGGCCTTCTTAAATGTTTTCCTCATCTGCAGCTTGCTCTCAATATCAGGTATGATAAGCTCTCTGTAATATCTGCAGGAGTTGTTCAGCCGTGTCTCCTTCTTTTATGTCGAACTGTTCAACACAGACTAACCAGCCACTGGTTATCCACCTGCATGGGTATCTGGGGACATGACACTCGACGACCTCACTCAGCCATCGCAGTCCCACGAACATCTGTCCCACACACCTGAACGGGCCTATCAACAAACATCTGTGTTTACTGGTGCAGAAAAAAGGCCCTACTAGGCACCTGAGTCTTATGAGGGTTGGCTGCATTTGATTGGGTGCTAGTTGTCACTTATGGGGCCATGATGGAGCTTCAATTACAGCACAGAGCCGGGGGCGAGCTGTTCTCGTGGCCATCTTGCTATGCGCCCCCCTAATGGCCTTCCCCCACTTGTTTATTTTAATGCGTTGCTGTTGTACCCACTGTCTTTAAACTTCTGTATCTAAACGTCACATCTGGTGCTGAGGAAATGGTTTGGCTATTATCAAATAGTTGTCTGCAAGATGTGTGTAATGTTTGATAGATGGAAGCTCGATCCGGGTATGCCAATAATACTGTTTGTATAGAACCTTCCAATATTGTTAATTTGACATCTTGAAGATACATGTGGAAGAAGTATTTTGTTTTGATTTTTCACAATTGTGAATTTAATGCTGTCATGAACTTGGTGTGTATAAACAAAACGTAATCCAATGCTTGTTTAGTGCGTGTTCAGATTCAAATAGTGCGATCAGTGGTCCTGTTAAAGAACTTTAAAGGTGCAACTAATATCTTGAAGTGTATATGTTGGCTCAAAAATGTATTTGAAACCATTTACATATATCGGTGCCATGCTGTTCAGATTGATGTTTCAGACAGTTGAAGGCCATTATATTTTAATGCGAAAATATTGGCTGTTCAATAACATTTTTAAAGGTTTGTGATAAAAACATTAAAAAAAAAAAAACATTCCATTGCCGTTAAGGGGTATTGATGTGCGCAACCTTGTTCCATCCATTATGTCACGGGTTGTCAAGTTTGAACAAATAGTAATTTATCTCATAAAACCTCCAGTATTAATAAGCTATGTACGAATGTGTTGGTTTTATGGTTGCACTATTTCATCAATGCATTTTGCCAGTGGCTCCTACCAACTCTGTTTTATCAGTGATAAGTGTACCGGAAGCTTGCTCAATGTATTTATGGTGTTTCCATATGTCATTTCCAAAATATAGGTGGTACATATTTATACAAAAGAAGATGTTTAGTACTTTCTACCATCATACCTTTCGTTACAACCTCATCCAATGAATTAGACATAATAGTAACAATTTCTTTTTCAATTGTCGTATCAGAGATTTGCACACAGCATTATAAATTAAATATACATGGTTTTTAATCTAAGGTGTCAAGATGGCAGTCCTGGACTCTGAGGATTTAATGTGTTGTACGCATAATAAAATGATATATGTGTCTTTTTTCTTCTTGCTGGGTTAGACCCCAGGCTATTCTTCCAGCTTGTCTTCTGCCTGTGTTAGTGTTTAATTCCCTTCTCTGGCCTATGTTCTCACTTTCAGGGCCTTAGCCTTTCCTTTCTCTGACCTTTTACTTGCTGGAGCTTCAAATGTTCTTCCTGGGTCTTTCCTTTACTCATCCCTTTGGCTATTCCGTTCTCTAGCTTGTTCTTGGCAAGAGCTTCATCTTTTGTTTTCACTGGCTCATTCTTCCACTTTCTCTGCTTTCTCTCAGGATAAGAAAATTGTTTTTCTAGCGCCACCGGCTACTTGGTTTCTGCCTTGACTTTTGCTGCCTTTTTACAAATCACAACTTCTGCTTTTCATGACCACAGCCTCTGTCTTTCTTCTCTGGGGAAAAGGTTCTGGACTCACCTTCTTCTCTTGTAGTAAGCTCCAATGTTCACTCTCATTTTTACTCCTCTTTTGTGCTCTCCTCTTCCACCTTTCTCCAATCTGTGTGGTCTCTCTTTCTCTCAGTCCTTCTTCACACTACGGGTGTTCTCTTTTGCTCCACCTTCCTCAAATGCCTGTTTTTTTGTCTTCACTCCACCTTCTTCCACTCACCTTCCTCCAAGTTCAAGGTTGTCTTTTTTACTTCACCTTCCTTGTATTACCGTCTGCTTACTCCTCAATCCTTGGATGGCCCCTCCATCACTCTGCAGTCTTTGTATTTTCATCCAGTAGTTTCCCATCTCTCCAATATTCCCCTTTACTACTGAACTGTGAGCTGGTTTGTACATAGAGCTTGGACTGAGTTCCTTTTCCCTGGTGGCTGGAACAGGCAGGTGTTCTGTTTGAGCATGCTTAGGGACAGGGATGCTTTGTAGTACTGAGTCAGGTGATTTAAGTCTTTAAACATGGATCCACCATTTTGGATTAATTTGGTATGTATGGCTTAGCGCTGCTCTATTAGGGCCAATGGCTTCACTCGCTTCAGGACTTCCTTGAAGTCTACTGTGGCTGCCCCCTGTAGTCAGCAGGTGAGTTTGCGTTTTTTCTAAAGTACTTTTGTGGGACAATGTTTTGTGCATTTTGTCTTTTTTGTGTGTTTTCGCCCATTGAATTAAAAATAAGAGTTCTCCATGGGCACGAGTGTCCTTTTCCTTCAATTTCTCTGTGTGTGAAAAGGAAGTGGGGACTTCTCTCTGTGCTCTGTTCTGGTGGCTGCAAAGCCAGGAATTTCACTTGTCTATGTCACCCTGGATGTTTTATAGTAGAGAATGGTGGGTCTCAGATAACAGTTATCTGCAGGGCGAGGATCGTACGTTTGTAGACTGAATAGGGTGCTGCGAAGGTGTTCATGCCTGTGCATTTGTAGTTGAGTTCCCAGGATCCAACTCAGTCTTTCCCTCTGCAAGAGAGTGGGGTTCTGGGAGATGGAGTCCTCATTTGTTTTGTCTTTCAAAATGGTGTGGGAAACTGGTACTTGGGACATGTCTAAATAGCCTTTCTTCCTACCATTCACAGGACCTTGTAAAGATGAACAGGAGATGACATTGTCACAGTTTCTAGTCTCAGACATTGCTATTACAACTAAACCCCCCTTTCATTGTAATTTGTGTTATTTTAAATTTAGATCTTTGCTGGTTTTGAACTGACTGAGAAGGGCTGGGCTCACCCTTACTCATCTGCACTTTATAAGATTTAGGACTTAGGACTCAGAACGTATCCAAAGGCTTTATTTATCTTTTAATCTCTGTCCTCAGAGCACAACGTGTAGCTATTCAGATATTATTGTGATATTGGTGTGATTCAGGATAATGCACAATATTGTTTTGTGGTTTCTACCTTCCTCACTCTCTTCTTGGAGCTCTTCTTTCAGTGTTGATGGTAGTGTAATCTACTCCTTTTTAATCCCTTTGTAAATATATGTAAACTGCTTGCTTTGAATGTTCTCTTTGGTGGCAATTGTACTTCTGGATTGGGAAGTTTGGGCTGATGTGAGCTCAGGACCATCTGTTATCATTGGATTCAAGGCCATCTGTTTTATTGTTAGCAATATTAAGCCAGATTTTCACTTGAATCTGGAGTTTAACCTACTCAACTTTCACATTTTTGGAATGCAGACTGAGCTGTTTGTTTTGATCTGGATTCTTATTTTTCATATATCTGGATTGTTTTTTTTTAATCCTTGATTTAGACAATTGTGTCAATGTACGTGGTTATAGTGGCAAGTCATTTTCAGCAGTGAGTTTAAGGAAAAAGGTTCAACAATCTACAGAATGTGCGTATAAACAGCAACTGGTACCTCACCACAAAGGGTCTAGCTCTTCACAAGGGATGGTAGTCTGATAGGCTGAAGCTACGTTTGTTTCCATGTCTGATATTTGCAGACGACATCAGCATCACTTCTTATGCTTGAGTTGAAATACAAGTAATGGATCTCCACATCCAAGATGGCTAATCGAGTATGGAACTTCCTTCCAGTGATTATGCATACCTCAACTTAATAAAGAGCTCTTGATGTCATCAGGTGTACCTCACATTTCAGCATCTCAAACGTGCTAGGTCTAATTTTTCCAATAAACAAATTGAAAGAAAATTCTAGGAGGTGTTTGAATACATGATTGTCAGAAAACCTAAAAAAAGCAAAACATAAGAAATACCCAGTAGTCGAAGTGGGCAGGAGCGGTCGGGAGCAGTGCTCCTCTACTTCTTTAATTAGGTTTTAACGTTCCTATACTTTTATTTTAAAAAGAAACCGTCTGGAACAGTTTCGTTTTTAAAAAAAGGTATAGGAAGAAGTTAAAACTTGCACTTTCAGTGCACTGCACTGGATGTTCCCTTAAACATCAGGCGCATGTGGTTTTGGGTTTGTATTGTGCATGGGAGGGGGTGCGTCAATTGGGTTTGTGGGGAGTGGTGCAGGCAAGTAGGAAACATAGTTCCACTACTTCTTTTCGTATGCTTCGACCACTGGAAATGCCACTTGGCATGTAAGCGCTGCTTAAGTATGACCATGGAGACTTTATCTCTTTCTAAGGATATCAGTCCCTTGTGCAAGACATCATAAAAACTAGTCTAGCACGTGATCAGTATCCATTAAAAAATTCCATTGAAAATAATGTTTTCACACCTTAAGAACTAAATCATGGAATGTCCTTTAATCAATAAATGTATCGCACTCCAATCAGATTGTGTTTCATTTGGGTTATATAGGTGTTCACATGTGCAAGCTCCCTCTGAGTCCTTTTAAGTGGTTGTCCCACACAAATGAAGACACTTAGGGTTTCTGTGTAACCAGTTTCTCAGTTTATTGTTTACATAACTGCTGTAGCTGACATGTGTTTCGAACCGAGAGGTCTTTTTCAAGGCTATAACATCATTAAATAAAAAGTGAAGAGTGCAAAGCAATATTTCAGATTGAACATGCATGGTGTGTATGCATCAAATGACCATACTTTGGTCCAAATTATAATCCAAACATAATTGAGGACATTTGTGTAAATTGAGAACACATGGTATTTCAGAAAATGGTGCCCATTGTTGATATCCATTCAAAGCAGAATTGCACATCTCTGTAAAGGTGGAGGGGAGAAAGAGAGAAAACTAAGAAAACTTGCCATTAGGTAATGCAAAATCAAAAGGTCAAAAGTCATGTTTTACCTACTTAAATCTAATAATCTATACTCATAGTTTGTACTTGGGTTTGTATTAGTGAAAGTAATTTCATTTTCTTCAGTTTCTTCAGCTGTTTAGGACCTGCAATCTTAGAGTAATGTGCAATCAATGGCATTCAATGGCCTATGCAGAGATATATTAAGTACTTTTCTGATTGCTATCCCCAATTATCAATGAGAGCACTTAACTATGTAGTTCCTTATAAACTGAGCAGTGTCTGACTACGTTCCTGTATTATTTCTCATTCATGCATGAACTCGTGAGTCATTCTTGAAAGGTCTGCAAATAAAATAAAATAAACTAGGTTTGGGGGCTTATCTATCTTACTCGTGCATAGACTTGTTACTCATAAATAATGTGGCTGGGCTTGAGGTCACACATTCATGTTCAAGGACTATTAAGGGGAATAGTGATAATGGTGAAGAAGTATAATATGAAATCGAATAAAATTATGAATAACATCTTAGAACTGTAGCTGATGTATTAAATATATATTTGTAAGGCGATATGTACTCTATCTCTTATAAAGTGAAGGGGACACGAGTTGCACACAATGGAGATTATAAACTATGGTTAGGTGCATTCATTATAATTGATTACAAGGAGTTGTTAGTTTTAAAATTGTGCAAAGTGTCTATACATTTGAAAGACAAGTAGATACATCTTCGTTTACCTTCACATATGACACGACAGCTCCCATTTTGAAAGTGTGTGTATATAGTATGGTTACGTCAAATGCAATGCATGTGACGTTCAATGCTCTTCTGTCATTTCTGCCAGCACTAACAATGTATTTAGATGGTTACATCAGGGTGATCGTATTATAAGCAATAGACATTCTTCAAATAGGTGTCACAAAATATGTGTTGCTAGACATCGATAGGTGAATATTTGATTCATGGTTTTGCAGAATGTGTTGATTGTAATACACATTTTGCCCATTCAGTGACGGTTCATATTAAATAAATAATCGGTTTAATTGTCAGAATGTTTTACAAATCTATAGATCAGCATCACCTTTTGGTCTAAGTGGTCCGGTTCTATAGTGTCAGAATTCGGTACTTGTGACCAACTGAATATGTTGAGGGATGAATGGACATGCTGCAGATTGGTCCCGGTATGTTTCTCTCACATCTGGACAGTCTATATGAAACATGCAGAATAGGTAAGTGATTCATGAGGTCACATTAGAATACAACGCATCTGTAATAACTACATTGAAGGTTCCTATAACCTACATAGGTAATGGTGTATGTGGACGACAGTCTGAAAGTCCTCTTGTGGATTGAATGACTCATATGTTAAAGACAATGTTGACAGTCATATTTTGTGGCACGTTCACATCAGTATTTGCAGATATATGTGAACACATAGACAGGTTGGTATAGCCAATATATTTTTCCTAATAGGTACTATGTTATATAATTTCTATTACATTTTTTTAAATGAGTTCACCTTATATATGCTATTGGCATTACAGATGTTTGATGTGCGTCTATTTATAGATGTCATGAGTGCTGCTCTTCCTACGGGGCAAACGTACATACATGCTCTGTGAGACAAAGTACTTGAGATTTGCACCAAGTCAAATATTGTTAAGTCTCAAGAGTCCAGTATTACGAAGGAAACTCCAACCAATATGAGAAGATATTCATACTGGAAAATTGTTTGGGGATGCCAGTTTGATGTTTCTGATGAGTATCATGAGTCCCTTGCATGTCTGCATATCGGTCTCTTCGGTCGCTTGACTCTAACCTTTTCCATGCATTTAATATGCCAGCAGAGTGCCATGTATGTAGTCCAGGAGTGGCAGATTTCTTCCAATTATACATTAATCGGGCCCCTGTGGCTGAGGGCCTTGGTGAGGACCATGAGGTCCAGAGGCAGTGTACTGAGAATCACAAAATCTTGCTTGTACAACACTCGCCCACACACTGACACTAATCCTTCACATACCTGATTGGATGCATCACAGTCACCAAGGTTCTCACACAGAAGCCAACATTCGCTTTCACCTACCGATGCAGAACACCAGGCTTATTCACTACAACATTTCAAAATTCAGAAAGTGCTGCCTGTGTGCTGTGCGTGCCTACGAGTGCAAGTCCTTAGTGTTATTACGGGGACATGCCTGACCATTATAATGGTGCTTCATAGTCCTCATCTCAGTACCAAAGTGGTGTTCACAAAGGGAACTGTGCATTACTTCCAGTCACCTCTTCCTCATGCCAGTGTTAAATGGTTATGAATGTTGGACAGTAGATGTTTGTGAAAGAGGAGGAGACTGGTAATAACCTACAACAGTAGGGTGAGGGGAGGGTGCATTTTTACAAGGGAAATGGGATACCATGCCTCGCCTAAAGCCATCCTCTCCTCACTCCCCAAGGACCCTACACCCAGGTGATCCTCCCTCGCATATCCACATCCAGGCTAGGGATCCAAAAATGATGTCCATTCCATGACAAACTGAGGAGAAGACCCAAGGAGAGTAGATGGAAGGACGTCCTCACGTTCCTCACATACCCATCCCGTATGTCGGTTGGACCTGGTGTGTCACAGGGAAACTAGAGGAGAATGTCAACATTACCTTGATCTCAAACACTTCCGGTGTTCAGCTGTGAAACAATGAGGATGAAGGTCCAGGAACCAGGGCACAACCCTTGAATTTGACACTTCATGCTGACTGACCCCACTAAGGGTGAGTGGTCCATGATCAGTCTGAATTTACTGCGCAAGAGGTAGTATTTAAGATGGAGTACCACCTGTTTAATAGCCAATTCCTCCAATTCTTTTCCTTAGGAAATAATATTTTGCTGATGTACAATATAGGATGTTCTAGCCAGTCATGGTTTTGAGAAAGGTCTGCAGTCTGCAAAACAAATTCCTTAGATAGATCTGCTACTTTCAGAACAGGGCTTTTACACAGGGTCTGCTTGCGAGTGGTATAGCAAATGTCAACTTCTTTAGTCCATCTAATCTTTTGGGTGGGATTCTGCAATTCTTCAATTTGTCAGTAAGTCGGGAGGTCTTGCTTGAAAAATGTGGAATAAACTGGCAGTAATAGTCAATTAACTATAAAAAGGTTCTTAGATTGTATTTTGTTTTTGACGTGGGGGTATCAAGAACTGTTGTAACCTTTTCTTGTTGGGGTTGAATAGTACCATTACCCAAAAAAAAACTAGGTATTTAACTGAAGATTGAGCTAGTTTGCATTTTTGGTAGTTCACTGTTAGGCCTGCTTTTCTTAGTAACCACATGACAGTATAAATATGGTACAAATGATCTTCCCGGGTATTACTGTATATCACAATGTCATCTATACAGGCTCTGCAAATGTCAGAGTAGGGTTGTAAGATGTTATCCATCAGCTTCTGAAATGTTGCGGGAGCACCATGTAAACAAATTTGTAGAACCTTAAACTGAAATAGTCCTATAGGAGTAGCAAAGACAGTTCTCATTGCCAGTTCCATAAAGGGGAACCTTCCAATACCCTTTCATGAGATCTAGTGTTGAAAGGTAGACCGAAATACCCAGCCAGTTGATAAGATCATCAATACGTGGCATTGAGTAAGTGTCAAAGGCAGATATGGCGTTTACCTTTCTAAAGTTGATTCAGAACCTCAAATTCACATCAGGCTTTGCCACCAACACGATAGGGGGAGGAACGGGGGCTAGTAGATAATTCAATATCATTAGCCTTAAGAATCTGCTTCACTTCCTGAATAATGGGTTCTTTTTGAGATTCAGGTAGCTGTTTGGTAACAATTTGCTGTGAATGTGATCATAAATATCCTTCACTCTTCCAGGCTCTAAATAGATCAATAAAATGTCTTATGAGATCATATAGATCTTGCTTTTGGTTGTTATTAAGGTCTGGTGGTATTAGGGTGGTGCTATTTGAATCCTCTGGTAACAAACAGGATAAAATAGTGGCATTAGATTCTGAAGGATTTTCCTTCCACTCCTTTGGAAGATTATTATATTAGACTTGTGTTTTAAGTCGGCGATCAGGTTGGGAAATTTTATAATTACAGGACCCCACTTGTTCTTGTGCCTTATATGGTTCATGCCACTTGGATATAAGTTTGTTTTCCGTACTGGATAACAACACTAATACCTTTTGGCCAATGGAAAAAGATCTTAACAACACCTTTCTGGGGGCTTTCTTTTGGTCTTGTGCCTCGGCCATTTGGATTTGTACCAAATATCTAACTGCTGTCATGTGATATTTAAGTCTAGTGGCTGTTTGGGAAAGGGGTATCGGGCCTCCTCTCTTTCCTCCCAGGTTTCCCTTGCCATGTTGTGGACATCCCGGGGTTTCCGTCCATAAAGTAACTTGAATGAGGAGATCCCTGTGGAAGCCAAGGGTGTTTTCCTAACTGCAAAGGGAGTCCATGGAATCATCTGATGCCAATTTCTGCCATCTTGTTCTACTACCTTCTGCAGGATGGTCTTCAACGTCTTGTTAAATCTTTCTACAAGGCCATCTGTATGTGGGTGGTCTACTGAGGTCCACAAGGTAGTAATATGCAATAATAGTTTTTCTTACACCATGGGCTTACTCATGATGGTAGAGACTTGATCTGTCAGTACTTCCTTTGGGAACCCCACTCGTGAAAAGAAAGGGAGTAGATGTTTCAGGATTTGCTGGGTGGTATTCGCTCTCGGGGAAAGGCTTTTGGGAATTGGGTTGCATATTCAACGCTTACCAAAATGTACTTGTTCCCTATTTCGATCCTACAATATCCATACAAATCCTAGAGAATGGAATCTCAATGATTGGCAACAGATTTAAGGGAACTGCTGGTGGATTGTGGGTACCAGTCTTTTGGCAAATCTCACAAGCCTAGATAAAGTTCTTAATGTCAGCATGTATTCCTGGCCAATAGAACATATTAATGATCTGGGCCTGAGTCTTTGTCTGTCCTAAATGTCCTCCCTTTAAATGTGAGTGAGCTATTTGTAGTACCACTTGCTTATGACTTTTAAGAACAACCAGTTGGGTTTTTACTAAGCCTTCTGAAGTGGTGTCTCCCTGATATATAAATCCATGTCCTAAAAAGAAAAAGGGTCCTCCTTTCTCAAGGACCTATTGTTCAGATGTAACCTGCAAAAAGGCTTCAGCCAACAATGGGTTGTTCTTTTGGGTAAAGGCTAGGTCAGGAAGGGTTTCCGGTTCTTCTTCTTCTAGGCTAAGGTTGTAGAGGGGCATCAGGTGTATCCACCTTAATAGGCAACAGATTATGGATATTAACAAAATACCAAACACGTGTGATACACTGCTGACCCAAGGCACTCAAGAAATGAAAAACCATGAGCACATCAGATGACTGCTGCCCATTCCTCATTGTCGTTTAGTCCCTCAGTTTATGATTTTAAAAAGAAATCCAACATTGTTCACATTTTGCCAGTGTTGAGGCTATGTTAATGTTGCAATTGTTTTTTTTTTGTTGTATGTGTTACACTACAAACCATTGCAGTTCTTCAGCTTTATGGCCCTTTGCAGTAAAATGAGAAACTAGAGGTGCCAAAATGTTGCATGTTCGAATTCTTGATCTATGTTCATTAATTCTAAAGTGTACTGGGCACTGAGTGTTGCCTATGTACATTTTGTTGCACAGACATTGAAGAACATGATCTTCATGTGTATTTACAAATGGTGCATCCCCTGCATGGGTAATCACCTATTATGGGTTCCAGACTTAATTGACTCCTCAAGTCTACTTTGTTTTATTGCTATCCCTAATAGTATGTTCTAGGGATTGTGTCAAGTGTTTGCCCTTCTTGATGGCAAATAACAGTTTGGGTACCTCTGGTTCATATAATGGAACGAGTATAAAATTATTCAGTATGAGATTATTAATTTTGTTACTATGGAGGCCAAATGTTATTGCACATGTAATTCTCTTGGTAGCAGTTTTTTCTCTTTGTTCAAATAGAGTCTCTCTGTTAGAGTATCGTGCCCTTTTAAGGGAACTTTCAAGAAGATGCCTAGAATACGCTTTTTGCACCATAAGTTTTGTGATGACCTCGGCTTCTAGATAGAAATCTGTGAGGCTGGTGCATTACCTTTTGGCTCTAAGGAACTGACTAAACAGTATGTTCATTTTTAGACTTTGAGGATGCTGACTGTGTTGATGTAAGATGGTGTTCCTATCCATGGGCTTACGATATAAGGTGATTGCTAAAGATCCAATGTCTACCTTAATAAGTATGTCCAAGTAACAAATTGATCTTAGACTCTCTTTTAAATTGGGGTGCAATGTATTGATCCATAGTCCAAACTCAACCTGCGCCTGGTTACCCATTCAGATACTGAAAACACCATCTATATATCTTTTGTATAATTTAATATAAGGAGGGAAATTATTAGTAAATATATGTCGAACTCACTAACAAAAGATTTAGCCAAACTGCGGACAAAGGCTGCCCCATGGATGTTCCTTTAATTTGTTGAAAAAAACGTTTTTGAAGATGAAGTAATTATGCGTGAAGCAGACTACTACCAGACTGATAAGGAAGTCTGTAGTAACCTGATGTGCTCTTACTGTGGTATCCAGAGCCTGCCTATGTACGTGTAGTCCTTGATCAAGTGGAATATTAGTATAGAGAGGCTCTATAGCCAATGTGACTAACCAATCTGTATTAGAGTCAAAGGAAACTCCTTCCACAAATTGGATGTACGCTTTGCTACAAGTTCCAATACTGTCCCGCAGGCAGAGACAATAGGTCTTCAGGTGGGGACTCTAAACATATGTGGATTTTGGGCATCAAATAGAAGAATGTTAATCTAGTGTTCTTTTCATTAAGGAAGGTAAACTCTACTGAGATTATGTGTCCTTGTAAGGCACAGACACTGAGCATATATCCAGGTCAGAGGGACAGACCCCCGTAAAGCATAAAGCTGTGTGAAGGGGCACTATCTCTCTCAGAGGTTGTGAGTGACATTGCTGGACATTTTCCTGGGTGGGATCACTTATAAATCTTGCTTCTAGATGGGGCATAAACTTTGGGTAAACAGGATGTTCCAGAGCTCGGGATACACTGTATTGATTTTCTCATTCTGACACAGTTTGAAATCTAAAAAAGAAAGTATCTTCTTTACAACAATCTACCTTGACAGGCAATCACCAACCTTTCTTGTCCTTGATAAAATAATAATGTTAACTTCTTTTGTTTGTGTTTTCTTTTAACTAATGTTTTGCACTTTCCTGAAAACAAATGACTGCAGTAAGGAGTTGGAGAACAGAAACACCAATATATTGAAATCGATGAGCATTTCCATAACTGCTGAGATGGCTTCAAGCATTGTCATAGGGCAGAACCTGTTATTAGTTTAGTCCTACATAATATATGAAAGCAGATGGATAGGGAAAGAGCCAGTATCTTGATCCATTTTGATGTGACTGCATAAAACATGGCACATTGATAAACAGATTCTTCAATGTTGACATTTGCCATCTATCCTTAAAATGGATTACTCTATCATTCATTCAGAAATCAAAATGTCAATTTATGCCCTTTAACTTTTGAGCAACATCTATTTACATCTAGGATTCCTTGGGGTTCAGGTTTTCTCACTAGCATAATGATTTAATTTATTTGGGTTTTAATTGTTCTATTATGAAGACGGCACCCTTTTCATCCTGGAAGTGAAAAAATCAAATGTTAATATTAATGTTAAAGGTATCTGTACCATGCACCATCACGAGTGGTCCCCAGGAGCTCTGGCAGATCTAAAAAGGAGAGTGAGAGTGTGAAGAAAGGGTGTGAGGGGGGGTTAGGAAGGTCTAGTGGGAAAAGGAAGGTGAGAGTTGCGATGTCCTGTTGGCAGCTTCAGTTCGGTTCGCTCCGTTCGATGAGCTTAAGTGTGGTTTTCGGGTCTGAGCAAATTCCCCTGTGCTGTTGTGCCAGGTTATGTGTTGTTAGTCGGTTGTTGCAGTGTGGTGAAGTGCGTGCAGATTGCTGTGCCAAGTGGTGGTTGTGTGAGTTTCTGTATGAGAAGTATATGCAGAAAGTTGAGAATTGGGTTAGTGGGTTTTCGTTACCTAGTTGTCTTTGCATTTTTGTGCTCAACATCCATGATTATCCTATATGTTTGGTATTGTAGTTTGTCTGCCTAGTTGGCAGGTCTGTTGAGGAGTGGCAGTTTTCCTCAGTGTTACTCCAGTGGTATGTGTACCTGGCTTATGCCGGCGTATTCCCACACCCTGGGTTTGGGGATGTTTAGGTTAGAGGATTCTGGTCCCTACCTGCCCATCTTGTGTGGGGATTTTACCTACCTAAATTTCCTCTGTGGATTAGCGGTATGTGGACGTGGGTGGTCAGGGTGTCTCCCCCCGCCTTCTGGTTAGGGAAGTTAACTCAGGGTTATGGTTTCCTCCCTGGGATTCTTTTTTCCATTGGGGCTATGCTTCCTAGTAGTTTCCTCCTGTTTCTGGAGCAACGGGACAAGTTTTGAGTAGGTTTCTGAATTCCAGATGATCTTTTGTGTTGGGTATGTTTTTTAGTAGGTGATTCCAGGATTTTGCTGTTGGGTGAATGAAGAATGATCCTCCAAATGTTCTTTTATTGTATGGTTTTGGTTCTAAGCAAATGTTTTTTCTTGATCTGAGTGGTCTTGTTGGATGGTAGACAGTTATTTTCTCCTTTAGGAGCTCTGCTCCTTAGAAGTGGATTGTGTGTTATGCACATCATTTTGAACCTTATTCACCATTTTATTGGTAGGCAGGGTAGCAGTTTCAGCACTAGGGTAATGTGTTCTCTTTGTGTTAGTTTGAGCAGGAGTCTGGTCACAGCGTTTTTGGATGTGCTGCAGTTTTTTTAATAGTCATTCTGGCATTCCTAGTTATAGCTGTTGGCATGGTCTACTCTGGACATGAGGAGTGAAATGATGGTGAGTGTTCTGTGGGTGAAAGAGACGAATGGTAGGATCCTTTGCACTACATGTAGGAGGAACAGTTCTTGATTATAGCATTTACTTGTGGCTCAAGTGTTAGTTCATTGTCCATTACGACGCCCAGGTTCTTTACTTTCGTTGAAGGAGTCATTGCTGTTCCCTTTTCAGTTGGCCATGAAATGTAATGATTGTTTTCCCCGCTTTTGGATATGATCATTATTTCTGGTTCGTCCAGGTTGAGTTTGAGGCTGTTAGTGTTCATGCAGCTGTAGAATTCTTGTAGGCAGTCTTCCAGGGCTGTGTTTCCTTCCTGTGTATCTTGTATTTCGTAGCTGATCTGTGTGTCCTCAGCATAGTTGTAGTAAGCGAGGCCATGTTTTTAATGAGCTTGATTAGAGGCATCAGGTATTTGTTGAAGAGCGCTAGGGAGGAGGAGGTGGATCCTTGTGTTACTCCACAGGTGGATTCCCTTGTACTGGAATTGAAAGGTTTGATCCATGTGGTTTCTGTTATGTTTGTTAAGAAGGATTTAATCCATAGTAGGGCTAGGTCAGTGATTCCTATTTCTTCCAATCTCCAGATGAGGATTTCGTGGTTGACTGTGTCAAATGCTGCAGAGAGATCCAGAAGTATTAGAGCTGTGCCCTTGGACAAGTCATTGAAAGCTGCCCTTGATTGACTTGTAGCTTGATAGAAGATTTGGGCTGTAGGGATTCAAAAGATGTGTTTGAGGAAAGAAGTTTTAGGTAAAAGTTGATTAAGCTCAATGACTACCCTCATATGTAGCTCAAACTGCAAAAACAGTATTTCTCACTAAAATCAATAATCATGCTGTTTCCTCATTCAAATATTTACCATCATATTAAATGCTGTTCTTACCAATGTCAGTTACCTTGGTCAACTGATCTACCTGTGGGAGAAATGTCCAAACATATAAAGGGATTGGGAGAGCCCAAGATACCACAGCATCACAAAATGCTTGTGTACACGTGTCCCTCAAGCCCTTTCAGTGAAATGATTCCTTAAAGTAATACATTACCACCACCCAAAGTGAGTCCTAGCAATTCCAACTTTTGGGCAGTGTTAAGCAAAATGACGGGACCTCCCATTATGTCCTAGATTATTTTATGTCCTTGGCAGGTGGCCTACATCCATGCCCAAGTGACACTGGAAGAAGCCCTACTAATGTAGATTCTGCCAACGTGCCACTACAATAATACAAAAAGAAATTAAAAAAATAGTTATACTGGTGTGGGAAAAGAAATAACCAAATACATGATAGTATTCCCTCTTATGGACAAAAGCAAAACAGAGGAAATGTTACACACCTACCAGCGGAGACCAGTGAAAATCCCATACACGCATTATAATTATATTTATGGTTCAAAAACATAACCAAGCAAATATGTACATCATTACATATTTACACCACATAAATTATACCAAGCAAGCACCAAAATATTATTGACCTAAAGGGTGAGACCAGAGAATAACAAAAACAAGCATAATATACATGAAATGGTTTGAAAATAAAAAATAAATCAATAACCAGACTGTTTGTTCCCTTATTCAAATAATTGCAACATATGACAAGCTGTTCTTACCAGTGCCATTTGCCTGGGCCCAGCTGTCTACCCTTGGAAGACATTTACAAGCATTTGAATACATTTGAAGAGCAGTGCTCAAGTCGAGGGTACACGTGGACGTAGTCCACCCACTTTTTTCAGAGGGTGGACTCAGACCCGCCAGCTAAAATAAGAAATATTGAATGTCCCTTTGAGTTTATAAAATAAAGTCGACCTCAGGGATCAAACCACAGGTTTGCAGGCCAGACACTTTATAACCCTATGAAAAATCACAAACTAAAGGTGAAATGTCTAATTTCTGTTTTGCAAGTTCCGTGGAGAACATTTAAAACATGCACACCTTTTAACGTTTTCAAAAACACTATTAGAAGAAAATATCCTCTGTTGGTTTTGTCCGTGTGTTGATTTTATGAAAGGCAAATGCCATTCGTCCTGTGACGTTGCATCCCATTGCGTTTGTTGATTATTCCCCCCACTTTAATGTTTAAAACTTGTCCCCTGTGGAAAAGCCCAAGATTCAACAGCGTCTAAAACTGTTTGTGCACATGGGTCCCTCAAGCCATTTCAGATAAATTATTCCTTAAAGTAAACGGTGCATTAACCCACCCAAAGTGAGTCCTCGCAATTCGGAATTGTGCGCAGTATTAACCAGAATTACGGGATTACACACGACATCCTATGTAAAAATTCTTGGCAGATTGCCTACACCCATGCCCAAGTGAGTGAGGCTGGAAGAATCCCTAATTCTTAAAGCGGATCCTGCCAACCTGCCCCTACAATATATACAACAACAACAACAAATAGTTATACCTGTATGAAAAAAAAATAACCAAGATACATTGTGGACATAAAGCAAAACGGAGGAAATCTCACACAGCTGCCAGTGGAGCCCAGTGCAACTCACATACAAGCATTACAATTATATGTATGCTTCAAAAACGTAGCCAGGAAAATATGCACAGTATTACATATCTACACAGCACAAATTACACCAAGCAGTCACAAACATTCACCTAACAGGTGACACCAGTGCAAAGCAAAATATACATGACATTGCACACCACAAAAATGGCACCATGTTAGGACACACAATATTACACACCTAACAAGCCACACCATTCTAGCTGCAAAAACAAGCAAATAAACAGGGCATTGACATCACTTAGGGAACGCCAATTGGTGACTCATATTATGATATGCCCAATGCTGTAGGTGATACCACTGTAAAACATAGTCAAGAACATATACATGGTATTGTAATTACGAACCACACACGTGATACAGGTCAAGCATATGTGTTGCATCTATACAAAAATCCAACTGATGAACTGTGACCCACGCATGCAATCACACATAATGCAATCCCAAATAGCCCAGCGTGTCTGCAAATTGCACTAAAATGTGCAACCAGAAAAGCATTGTATGAGATTACGTAAGAACTGTGTTGCACATGGCGAGCATAATAATATGCACAATACATGCACATAATGAAAACACCGAGGGGGTGCTCCTGGTTTGGCTGTAACTGTCAAAGGGGCATGTGGCATTCCTTTGATAGTTTCCCAGCACAAATACTCCATGATCCAGGCACGGCCTAGGACATTTTGCTTCCATATTCTTTGCCTGGCGCATTGGGGATGCAGGTTTGGGAGCTGCATGTCTGAATGTGTGTAAGCTCGGGAACTGATTTGGGTAGGGCAAGAAGAGATGTAAACATCAAAACTGTTAGTAAGTGGCTACACCGGCATGCTTTGGTGCATTCAGTATGTCAATTGTTTCTTCCTCATTAATGGCATGTTTTAATGAGCATAAATGGTAAATGAAAAATGCTCTGTGTTATTACGTGTCTAGACTGGCCTTCATTGATGCAACAAGGCTGGACATGTTTTCTTACTGGTCATCAAGGATAACACCAACATTAGTGTTCTTACATGGCCATACTGCCTACTTTGATGCAGCCAGTCTGGATATGTTTCATTATTGTCATGGGATTTTTGCTGGCAAAGCAAACATGAGTATGTTCTTACATGAGGATACTGCTAGTTGTCTTATAGTATCATTACTGGTATTATGGGAAAGCAAAAATCAGTATGTTCCAATATAGGAATAATGGCATATATTATTATTATTATTATTATTATTATTATTATTATTATTATTATTATTATTATTATTATATTAGTTCAGCCAGCATGAAACTTTATGGGCACAGCCAACATACACATGTTTTGTATACTCCTATATATTGTGGGAAAAGGCAACCTGAAAAAAAACAATGACCCAGTCCCCAAACATGTCATTTGAATACATATTTGAACATTGCTGTTTGTCTGAGGGAATTCTTTGGGAGGCAGCATCACAGTGAGAACCACAGCAAAGGGAAAACTTGTCCATCTGAAATTCCCTTGGCAAACAATATCTGCATGTAAAGTAATGAAGCAGCCTACTTTGTGTATCAACAAAAAAACTTGTGACACATTGATACAGGTTAAACACTTTTTATCCTTGCCAGAAGCAAAAAGGAATACTATAGCAATACTTATCTCCGTGTGGATCGTTATTCAGTGAAGAGTTGCAGGAAAATATTGCCCAAACAATTTCTTGTTGATAAGAGTGGGTCACAGTGCCGCTCTTATTCTTGGGCACCACAAGGATGGAGGACAGCGATGTCCACTGGACTTTCGTTTGGACTTTGCAACAGGAAGACGCCAGCATACCACAGATTCTGCAATAGGCAGGATTTGGGGGGCAAGCACAGGTAAGCAGGAAGCGGGGAAGGAAAGGAAGCATAGCAGGGAGAGAAAGAGGAAAGATCCAGAACCAAGGCACAAACAACAAGAGTTGAGCAGGCAGGAGCACATCGAGATGCTCCACAGGTACTAGAAGCATTGCAACACATGTGTCTCTGTGACGAAGGGACCTATGCAGAGCGGAATGAACTGGAAATGACAACTTTGCGTCCTGGTGCATCTGACATTTTGTGAAGGTCATACGCAGCACTGCCATGTTGCATGTGGCATTCCCAAAACAACCACCTTGCAACTGTAGGGCCTCCAACTTCTTTTGTAGGAATTACACTTCTCTCCTGAACACTGTCTGAGGGATATTTTGCCCCAGCTTGCTTCTTCCCTCAGAACGCAGTCTTGTGGATATTTGTACTCCTTCCAGGGTTTTAGCGCATGGCTCACTTCTTACAGTTTCCAGAGATACAATGCACCGTCACTCAAGTTTATAGTGTCACGTGTGTAAGGGAGAATTCTCTTCTAAGGCTAATTTCCCTTACCTATAGAGTCCCCCAGCAGCTTTGCTGGATTTGAAGGGTTTATTTTTTTTCTCCTGCTAAAATTGAAACCCTTTTTTTCCCACTCTTACACAGATTGCGAGTGTGTGTTTTAGGCTATCTTGTGTGCTTATGGTCTATGGGGTTTTTTCTCTCACCCTCATAGGAATCATCTTTTTACAGTGTGGTACACTGAACCCTCCGTGCCGTATGACAGGGGTGTTGTAGCGACCCTCAAACATAGACTCCATACCCTGGGACTGACTACTGTCTCCCAGGGCATGTAAAGTCCCCATTGACTTTACTGGTCAATTCTTATGAACAAAACCAGTATACCCCATCTTACTATGGAAGTACTGGGAAGGGTTAATAGTTTTTCCCTCATGTTCATTTTCGAGGGGGTACCGTACAGTCCCTCTCTCAAACGTTTCTGGCTGGTGGCAGTGGTTACTACCATAAATATTGGACCGCAAATATTTCCCTATGGGATTTTCCCATTGTTCGAAGCTACTACTTTTACTGGCAGTCTCTCGCATACCGCCAGTTTATTTTAATACCAACTTTACTCCGGTAGGTTTTTATTGCCAGAACTTTGATTAAAATTCTTTCTCGTGTCTTTCTCTATAATCCTAACCCTGGTCGGGGATCCTTTGTTCGTCCTTTTGGGGGGCACATGCACAGAAGCCCTCCTCTCAGCGCCACTGAGTCTGGGGCAGACAGGATGTGTGGGAGGGGGAATAGGCACCCTGGACAGGGTTGCCTACGCAACCCAAGTCGCACTCTGCCCTGATAGGCTGGGGGTTTTTCTTGCCAGGAGAGCCACCCCACTGTGTGAGTGACAGCTAGGCTGTATGAATGAGGGTCTTGCTGCATAAAAGCAGGGTCCTGAGGACTGGAGGACAAGACGTCACCACTGGAACTAAGAAACCAAATAGGAGAGAAGCTGAAGACATCTGCAATGACTGAACCACCGTTGAAGCCCTGCTGTGGATCCTCCCCACTTTTCTCCAAAAACTAGAGAAGATCTTCACCTGCAAGAGTCTTCTTCCCTTGAGCTGGTGGGGCCAATCAGTTTGTCAATTGCCTTCCAGGACCTGCCTTGGTGGAATCACCGGTGCCCAGCACTCGGAGACCGGATAGCCAGGCACCCGTCCACCATTACCGCGATTTAAAGGAGCATACCTTATAATCCATTTTGGCATCACCGCAGCTGGCTTCTTCCTTGGGCAGTGCAGTAACTCAAACCTTCCTCCGCGATGAGAGCCTATCTTCCTCTGCTGGACAACATGAACTGCAGGAACTGCCAGGAACCACCACCACCACCACCGCAGGAGCCACTTCCACTTTTTCAGGTACATTGTTCCGCCAGGCCTCCCGTTTCGAGGGGTACTGCTAAAGGTGTCTGAAATCCTTTACATACCTCCTGGGTTGGCCACCCCTATCGACTAACATTATCTTTTACCATCTGCACCCTCCTTTTGAATTGTTAAACCAAAGACTTGACTGCAGCTACTAGAACAGTTTGATCCTGGGCACATTGCCCTGTACCACTAACTCTGGCACAGGCCTATTGACTTTGGCTAAAGCTGTTACAACTGCCTTCACTAGATTGCTTTTCACCCTCAACTGTGTTGGTGCACCAGAAACTCTTATAACTACTCTTCCTTCCCTCTTAATTATTGCTGAAGTGCCATTTTGCTCGGTTTTCACCTATGTATGACTATTGCTAAAGTGCTACCTTGCCTAACTTGTTCACAATCCACTTGGGAAGTATTGCTTGTGTGTTTAAGAGGTTAAATCTGTATAACTTGTCCTTTCCCTCCCTTTTGAGAAATTACTAGAGTGCCACTTTTGCTTGGTTGACCCTGTGCCATTTTGCTCAGTTTTCACTCTTGCTCAAACTTGTCTATAATTTAAACAGGGAGTTGTGTATACTTTTCTTGACTGTTTTAATTTACTTTTATAACTGTGATTTATGTGTTGAACTAGAAGTGTGTAAAATAAATATATATATATATATATATATTATTTTTAATAGAAAGCATTGGTCAGTGTTTCCTTGTACCATAGTACTGTAGTTGTAATGTGTAAACCCTGAATACTGCTCATCTTCCTCTTGAGATAAGTCTGACTGCTCAGCCACAGCTACCAACTAAATCTTTGTGGTACAGACTGATACCAAAGGGAATCTATTGCATATACTTGTAGTCTTAATCTGATGTAGTGCTCCCCAAGGGAACTGCAGTGGATTCTGCCTAACAAAGGGCACTCATCAGAGGTCTAAAACAGTCCAGTGTTGTGATGCCCTGCTTAGTTTTTAGGGATATACTGCTAAGCTCACTTTTAAGGAATATATTGGTCTTCTCTCTTTTTACACACTTGGTAAAAGTTTTAGGTCCTTCAGCTCTCTCGGCCTTGAAGTGCTTCAGGCTTCACAGCTCCTCATGGACAAGAAACCCTGAAAGACTCTTTCGTTTTTCTAGGCCTGTCACGCCCTCAGGTTCAGGAGCTCTTCCACCAGATCCATAGGTGTAGTGTCTTGTTTTGTGCCCCCCCCCTCCAGGAATTTCTTAAATGTTGTCAGGCCTAGTACGATAGTCGCTTGTTTTGTTCTTCCCCTCCCTTTCTGCACCCCTCTCCTTCACCTTTTGTTTTCTCCGGCTCTGCCAGAAATGTTGTCAGGTCTAGTACGGTAGTCGCCCGTCTGTTTCCATTTCCTTCCCACTCTCCCCCTCCCTTCCTTTTCCATGTCTTAGCTCTTGCACTATCTGAAATTTCATCAGGCGAGCACGATAGTTAATTTCACATCTTTAATGTTCATGGCTTGTAAGAATGTCATTGTATTTTCCCTTGTTCCCTTCCTTTACTTGAAGCGCTTTGAAACACATTGTGTATAGGTGCTGTATAAATAAACTATTATATCATATCATATGTCATATTCAATGGTCCTGATGATTCTAATTTCTGCCATCCTAGTGCTTTGGGTGACTGCTGACCCTTTGCTGCCACAAATTCATCCTTATTTAAACCATGTCATTGCATTCTATCAAGCACTGTTATGGGTGTGCACTTGATACTTGTTCTCTTGTGTCCTCTGATAGGTTTTCATGCTTGGTTGATACTTTACTCAAACCTGCTGACCAACAATGGTCCTCTGAGACTTTTCAATCTCCTGTGGATTTCTTGGAACCAAGTGGAAAAAGCAAATCTTACTCGAAAGTGGTTCCATGTAATAATGTCCCCTCAAAAATCGCCAAGTAAAGAAATTTCTGAAAAATCGCTGTTTTTTGTCGGGACATTATTACATGGAACATGTGGGGGGACACCCCCGCAGCCCCAACCCCTTTTTTATTTTTCATGGGGAGCGAGGGACACCCCCGCAACCCCTGCTGCCCCTGTCACTATATATATGGTCACATATATAATGTTGCCACTACCTTTTCCCGGCGACATTATATACAGTGACCATACATATAGGGATATTATTACCTGATACCTCCAAAGTCCATGCATATACCTCACAGCTCCCCAGTGGCTCTGGCAGCTCTGGCATCTGTCTGTCTCCTGTCTCCTCCTTCATCTTGTGAGTGTCTGCAGGGATGTCATTTAGGGTCACCAGGGGTCGCAACTGCGACCCCAGAGATCTCTCTTGCTACCCTTAAAGAAAAATGTTTTTTTTTATCTTGTCTTTTTGATGCAAGGTTCTGGGCTGTGGCAAGCTCCATGTGGCACTTTGCTTCTGGAATGGCTGGATTTCTTGTTCAGGACTCTTAAAAAACAAAGAAGAACAGGTGTGCCACAAGTCTAACACTTTCAGCAGTGACCCTAAATAAGAAAGAATGGAAATACCAAATAAGTTGTCTTTCTGGAATTCTATACAATAATTGCTAGACTTATTAAATGTTTATTTCCAGCACACTTCAGCGGGTGAGTCACTGATTTAGTCTGTTCTTAAACACCTCAACTCAGCCTTTCATCCTTCTGAGGTCGATAAATGAGTACCAACAGAGGTCGGCTGATATTGTATGTATATTTGTTCTCTATAAAACGCTTAAGCGTAAGTGCTATAAAATAACACATCAATATCATTTGGTCAAGGACGTCTGCTTGCATTCACAGTAATTTGGTCATTTGGGCCTATATATACCCACTGATCTTAATGATACATGAAGTGATCCATTCGTGTATGAAACGTTTATCACATTATAGTGATACTGCAACCATATTTTTCATAGTGTACTTAGGAACGATGCTATATGATGCCACTTCCTGTTTCGTCAATGTGTAAAAGGTTGTGTTCCATCACTGCCAGTTATATCACTTCAGGGTGGGGTCAAATGACATCACTTCCTCTGATGTCATCAGAGGACAAGGACCGTTTGATTTCACTTCAGCTACCCCTGGCATTTGGTTGAAATGACGTCCCTGAGTGTCCGTGTGGCTCCCCTCTGGCATACAGGATTCTTTGGTAAGATTCTACATGGCACACTTTGGTCCGATGGTGCCACAGTCTCCTCATTCCTCCTTCCATAGTCCAATGAGGGGTCTTTCTGGTAGATGGGACTCAGTGGTAAAACATTGTAGATTGTTTTATTTTTTGCTGTTACTTGTTGGACCTGACCTGTTGTGCTTGGCAGCAAGGTTGCATTGTTGTTTTGTTTCCCTATAACATCGTTTTTCTGACTATTGCACTGAGCACCTGCCAATGACCTTGTTTACAGCTGAGGTATATATGGGTCTTAAAGAAGGGATATATTCATTATTGTAGTCTGGGGTTTTATGGGCTAGATCATGGGGCTCATAGAGCAGGCATGTACTAGGATGGAGACTCTTAAAATCCACCCCACCCAAGTGCCACCTCAATTTAGCTCACAAATATGGCCAAAGGACCTAGCAGGTCAGCATTCCTGATCTGCAGAGATCCTTCATAACTTGGGAAGGAGTAAGGGAGTAAGGGATTTGACTTTGTCACTGTACACAATGGCAACAGGTTATAATAACTTCAAACAGTGATTGACATTGGAGTAGAATTTAGTATTCCATAGCATGATAATAATAATAAACCCTGCCGGTATGCACGACCAAATTATTGGAATTGCATTTAATAGATTCTACATAGTGCTCAATTGATACCACTGATTCCCTGGGCAACATCAGCACATTTGCATGAAACAAATTAGACGTGGCAAACATTGTCTCTACAAAGTCATTACACTACCCAGATTGTCTCTCGTTGACCACACTGTATGCAGACATCCTACAAGGCATAGAATAAGCGGTATCGCATCGCAAGTTGCGAAAAACGATACTGCTGTTTTGCTGTGTATTTACACAATCATGTTGCACCAACTGCGAGATGATTTCCACAGCTAATTAAAAAAAAGATTGGTTAATAAAAAAAAGATTGTGCCTTTATTCTGCCTCTGTGCACAGCGTGCACTGCAGGCGAGGCAGAAGCACCCGGGCTGGGCTAAAAACATTGTATCAATGTTATTAGCTTAGCCCGGATGCAGCGTCATTACATCGTGAGAGGAGGATCTCAGCATTCCTCTCACACTCTGGCTTCTGATGAAGAGGTAAGGTGGAGAGGTGCTAGGGGAGGTTTGGGTGGGGGAGCGGGGCCCTTTTGAGGCAAATCTTTTCGGTGCTGATGGGCCTGGGTGTAAGTTGCTGACAATAATATTTCTCCCTCCCATTCGGGCGGGAGAAATATAATTCTCAGCCACTTGCTAACAACCAGCATCCGCCGTAATAACACAGTCTGCTGCTCGTAGAAGAGGCCTTCTACGAGCAGCAGGCTGCGTTATTACAGCGGGTGCTGGGCGTTAGACAGTAGCTGGCAGCCACTCTCTAACACCCAACACCTGCCATAATAACGCAGCCTGCTGCTCGTAGAAGGCCTTTCAAAAGGTCTTCTATGAGCAGCAGGCTGCACTATTACTGCAGGTGCTGGTGTTATCAAGTGGCTGAGAATAATATTTCTCCCGCCCGAACGGGTGGGAGAAATATTATTGCCAGCCACTGTCTAACACCCAGCACCCGCTGTAATAACGAAGCCTGCTGCCTACGAGCAGCAGGCTGCGTTATTACAGCGGGTGCTGGGTGTTAGACAGTGGCTGGCAATAATATTTCTCCCTCCTGTTCGGGCGGGAGAAATATTATTCTCAGCCACTCCATACTTGCCAACATTCTGTGACCAATGTAGGACGATAATTTTTGAAGTTTCAAAAAT
This sequence comes from Ambystoma mexicanum, assembly GCF_040938575.1. NCBI lineage: Eukaryota > Metazoa > Chordata > Amphibia > Caudata > Ambystomatidae > Ambystoma > Ambystoma mexicanum. Next base: position 727,196,065 of record NC_090931.1, read on the forward strand.
AATAATTCCCATAACAATGACATCATGGGATAATACAAAACATACATTGTTGGCACCACTGAAGCATGCCAAAGTTGAGCTTTTGAATCCAAGTACCATCAGGCCAATGCCAATGACAATGCCATTACTGTACGGCAACGTCATTTCCAAAGTAATGCAATTAATGACACATGGTCATGCCACTTTCAACAGTGGCACGCTAGGCACAGAAAGCCCAGACTAGAGTAAGTTTCCCCGGATAACAGCATTGTAATTCCAATTTGTACATCATTATGTTTATAAAATGGCAATGGCAGCAACTGCTAGTTGGCTACCAGTTCGGAGTATACAGCAGCTCTCTTCACTGGCTGTACATGCACGGGCACCGAGCACGCACTAGCAGGGGCCACCAAGATGCAGGGGCAAATTAAGCACATGCTTAACTAGGCAAGCCAACAGGGCCTAGTATTCTACAAGGGGTGCAACCTCTATGGCAGGGGTCTGCAACCTGGGGCTATCCACATTATTCGGACTACAACTCCATTGATCACTAAGCATTGATAATGCAAGTTAGGATCGATGGGTGTTGCAGTCCAAAACATCTTGAGAGCCAAAGGTTGCATACCCCTATAGCTTCCATTTAAGGCCACTGGTCAGACATGATCATGTTTTCTCCAGCCCAAGTCTCTTGCTGGCAGAGACTGAGATCTAGTGACACTTGCACATGCATAGGTGAAGGGCTCACCAACATTGGAGGACTTGGTGCTGAGAGATGACTTTGCACATTAGTGAGCTTAATCGTTCACCCTGTGCTGTTGTGAAATGGATAAAGCAGTCGAGAATAAAAATCTATTGTGAACAAGAAGTCTGCGCCACAAGTGAGCCTTAGTATGTTGGTGTAACCTTTGCCTAATACACAACCCATCAAACAGCACAATATGGAAAGATGTTCAAATGTAAAATATGTATAATTCTGAGTGGTAACTTAGCACCAAATTCAATGACCTAACTTCACAGAAGGTATAAATTACACAGAGCTGGTAGGCAACGTTTGCCACTGCTCTGTAGCAGCAGCCCAGGCAGTACATATGTATTTCAAATTGAACACTGAATGACATGGTGACTGATACCCTTTGGCCTGAGAAGCAGATGCTGTGTGATAGTGTTACACTCTGCCACTTGCCTTCACTGGTGGTTACCTAAGGGTTGTCCTGGCAAGAGTGCAGGACAGAGTCAAGTAGCTATCAGGTGAGGTCAGTGGATTGGTCTGAGCTGAATCAAAGTAATCACCTACCAGTCCAATGTACAGACAGACTAATGTGTTGCATGCTTTATCCTGGAGCTTGCCTTAGAGTCACATTAATTACTTGCCACTGTAAAAAGCAGTAGAATCTGTCACTGAAATCTGTAGTCGGGTAGGACTGCTTAAAAAGCAGTAGCCTACTGCCTAAATCTGTAGGGTTGGCAAGCATGCCACTCTACACCCAGCACCCACAGTAAGCAGCATCAGTCCTGGGTGAAGATGTGTACCCCCCAGACCTCCCACTGCTTATGGTGAAACAGTGGGGCAGGGTCAGACTGAGGCATACAATTGTCTCGGGCACCAACGAAAAGTGCTCCAAAGTTGCAAATCAATGGGAATTAATTCCTGTGATGCTGTTTGAATAACCCAAGGGGGACGTTTCTGATCAAAAGTGATGCAAATTGTACAAGAATATTCAGCAACACTGGTCAAAACAATTAGTCACATAATTTAGTCCAGTAACTCATCAAACTGGCCCACATTGGCAAAAAAGGTGGCCCACTTTGACCCAAAAAATGGGCCCACACAAGCATTTTGCGTTTTTGGTTAAGCCATGGGCCTATTGCCCTATAGGCCAGTCCGAGCAGCCTGCAGTGGTGCATGGAGGTTAGCTGCCGAATTTATCACGAGACAGCCAGAGCCAGTAGGAAGTTTGACACTGGCCATAACCTTAATGTGAGCACTGCAAAGCGCATATTAAGAGCCCCAGAACCAAAATGGTGACTTTTTTTGCTGTGCTTTGCAGACTGGAAACATGGGGGCAGTTGCTGGACCCGCTACCCCCAGAGGCTCGAGGCCTCTTGTTTGTAAAGGCGAAAGGCCCCAACGCTGTCCCTGATTGATAGGCTAGGTGTTAGCAAGTGACTGCGCTGGCATTTGTTCGGGTGGGAGAAATATCATTTTCACTCCATAGCGGATGCTGAGGGGCCATGCCGATTCTCGAGGCGCGCCCAGAATGAGTGTGCATTGTTGTGGGTAGGTAATGAGTTGCTGTTTGCTTATCTTGTAGGAATTGGTCTGCAGTGTAGAGGAAGATTAGGCAGAGAGGACCTTCCCACTGTGACATGATAACAATGGGCATGAGAGGTAAACAAAGCCTAGCCCAACTTTTTATTCTAAAAATATCTTTTTAATGTAGACTATTCAAAGGCCTTCTGCAAGCAGGATCGTTATTGGTGCAGGTGGCCGCGCTGGAAATTAATTTTCTCCTGCTCGTTTGGGTGGGAGAAATATCAATACCAGCCACTTGCTAGCGCTCAGCCTCACACTAAAACCACTGCCGGTGCTGGCAGAAAGCCTTCTAAATATTCTTTCAATCACAATTTAAAGAATATTAGAATGCTTTCTGAGCAGGCTGTGTTAAAATTGCAGGGCTGTGTGCATTTGGTGGGCAAAATATTTGTCCCAGAGCCATTTGCTAGCACGCAGCTCTGCATTGATAAAGCCTGAAGGCTAAATCATTTGTTCTTTCCTGTCAGCAGCAAATACGACTTGCAATAATAGATTTGTGATCATCATGTTAGCACTTGAATCAGAATAGTGCTTGGAAGCAAGAGGAAACGGGAGACCATTTAGCATTAAAGCTGTCAAGAGTCCCACAATGTGTAAATAAGTAAAATACCTTAAACACCACATTTGCACAGAAAGTGACTCAAAACTAGCTAGTTCTTTTTAAAGCAGAGTTCATCCATTAGATCAAACATGGTTTTGCATTCTGACATGTGTAGTCTTCGGTTTGGGTGGTTCAAATACTCCAAGGAGGTTGCTTTGGGTGACTTTGCAAAAAAACTAGACCATTGTGGCTCTTGTTTAACCCAAAACAAATGTGTACTAATTAGAGCTTGGAGGTTTGTGGCAGGTAAGTTAAATTGCTGCCAATTCTGGCTTCACTGCTTAACCAAAGCATGTAATCTTGGGCAAATCATTTGACCCACCAAGTGCTGGCAAGAACATAAATTTGAATTTTCTCCATAGGTAATGTCAGTGGCCTCAGCCCTACAGATAAGGGGTGTATCAGCCCCTTTTACGCCCCTAAAAAGGGCAAATACACCCAACAAAAAATGTGTGCCCCTGCTTTCACCCACACAGTTCCATGTAGACTATGTTTGGAGCAGTAGTACCACAGGAAGAAACTAGGGTTATATAAGTAACTTGATATCATAAAATAAAACATGCACACACTATTGAGTCTTTAATTGATGTCTTGTTAACAATATGAAGGACACAGCACTGTGCTGCAACAGTGGCTGCATGACCCAGCCACACATCCTTGATCTGAAAAATGTTTTTAGAGCTTTATTTGTTTGGCCATTCATGCAGCGAACCTTTACATTTTACAGACATTGCACTGATGTTATACTTCAGAGGTACATAGAAATCATTTCTGCATTCTTGCAAATTCTATATCTACAATTAATTGTAGATTAATTCTGGTGACATTAATATTAGTACAAAATTGCTAATCAAATAAGTTCATTTGCTATTCAAAAAAATGTTAATTAGCAACATCGGCTAATCAATTTTTGAAAACTAATTTATGCCTTGTTCCTATGATGAATTCGGCCCATCATTCACTGCGCTCTCACTCATGGATTACAGCAGCTCTGTGACTTTGCAATCCAAAACTCCACCAGTCTGCAGTCCACATATACTTTTGTAGGAGGTCAGAAGAGAATAGTCCTTCCTAATGTGTAGGACAAAAACCCTGCACTTCAATGGAAACACTTTATGGTTCAACAACAGTTACAACTTGGAGCATGCTGTCAACAGCTTCCTTTGGCCTGGGGTATGCCTGATACCTGATACTTTGCAATGTTAGCTCCCTGGAATGGGGTGCTGGCCAATTAGGATGCTTTATCTTATGGAACAAGCCGCATTCCAAGCAGCCTGGATGCTGCTAGCCAGCACCACCGTCTCCACTCCTCATTCCCTTCTGACATTCCCCCCACCCATTGGCACCCGTGTAGATCCTACGCAGGTGCTAAAGATGAGGCAAACTTAATACAAAATTTAAAAAAGAGATCTTAACGTCAGTTGTGGTGCCACACTCCCTTTCCAGAGTCAGTTTTCCGTGTTGATGATGTCACGGCCATCAACACAGAAAACGGACTCTGAAAATGGAGAGTGGCACCGCACACGAAGGTGGAATTCCTCTTTTTCATTAGTTATTCTCACCCTTAGCACCCGTGTAGGATCTACATTGGTGCATAATGGTGCTATAAACATCGAGATATCCAGTGAAAATGTAGCCAACAAAAAGGTAGTCGGTGAAAAAGTTGCAGTGAAAAAATTGTCAAGCAAAAACCAGTCAACTAATTCAGCCGAAACGTAGCCAAAAATAGTGCTGCTAAGGTAAAAGTGAGAATTAAGAAGGGGTTAGTGGGCTTGTGATTACCTGGCTTCTGGTTAGTCTAGGGGTAGGGGTAAGGATAGGGGTTTGATTAAATAAGTTGGGGTTTGGTTAGTTGGTAGGGTAGATTAAGTGTCAGGGTTAGTGTTAGGATGGGAGTTATTGTAAGGTTGTGATATGATGTGATACTGCATTTATAACACGCCTGTACACAAGTGTTCCAAATGTTAGGAATAACAGAGTAATGGGTTGTGTATGTGGTAAACAATGGAATAGGGAGTTTGGAGGGGGCTGGTAATGTTGATGTAGGACAACAGTTAGGATACACCTATTGGTTAGGATAAAGTAAACATTAGGGTAAGTGGTAAAGTTGCAGTTGGGCTAATGCTTTTATTAGGCAAGAGTTTGTATTAAGGCCGGTGCTATGTACTTTGTGGCAAGCTGATGGTGGGGTTGGAGATCAGTCCACTGATCATTTTCTATGTATTTTGTATGGAGTAACATGCACATAAAATGCTTTAGCACGCTGTAGGCTTAGTGTTCTGTAAGAGTCGGTGTAATAAGGGGTGTAATTAAAGTTAGTGGAAGGTTTAGGAACGGAGTTAGGATGATTTTAGAGGCTTTGTTAGAGGTTTGGGTCATATTTAGGATTCCAGCCTTGTACCTTTGTATATTTAAAAATAGCTTTTTTGGTGACCTTATCACTGGCAACAATTTCACACTTTGCACTACTTGTATTGAATGACTCAATTTATTAAACAACTTTTTGGTGACTACATTTTCACAGGACTATATATTCCTGGGGACATTGTCACATAGAACCACCCTCAGGGGTAGCATGACCGGCACCAGTAACTGCACGCATTAAGGGACTCTTGCTTCGCTCAGGCCCTTAACATGGACGGTGGGCAATTACTAGCTAGGTTGGCCCGCCCCCTCAGTTGTATAGCCCCATTAATGGAGCCATCTTCTGGAATGCCCAAACAGTGACATGCACAAATAAGAATTGTAATCCTCCGACACCAACAACTCATAGCTAACTTGCCTACTGAACACAAAGTACCACAGTGGCTAATGTAAGATGGTATGAGACACTAGTCTCTTTTTAGTAGTTATAACTGGCCATGACCAATGCTACCTGTGGTGTGACAGGAACATCTGCTGGACGGCCAAACAAATAGAAGGCAAAGATCCCCATGCTGACATAACTATGACAGTTCAGTTTGTGAGGCTAGATCGTTTTTGTCAATGTTATGTACAGTCCTCATCAACGAGATTATGGAGATGTCAGCACAAAAGCAAATGTCCTTTATTTTTCAGTTGCAGGCTAGTTTCTAAAGGGAAATATACATGTGGGGAACACTCACTGAATCGTCAATCTACCTGGTAAACCAGATCTCTTATCGCTCCTAGAACCTTCATGCCCTGACCCAGTCATCACAACACACGAAAGCAATTCTATAATCAATTGCCACACAGACATCTAGAATCTAGCATGGAGATATGTCAAATCGGAGGAAGTACATTGTCTTCACACACAGGTCTACCTTTGTGTCCCCTAGATTCGTCAATTGAATATATTACTAATGATTTGAATTTTGGAAATTTTAGTATGTTCTTTCTGATTAGTCTTATATCAGTTTCAGTCATTCCCCTATCTATATATTTAATTTGTGTAGCCAAGTGCATAATTTATAAAAGGAAATAAGTGCTCTGGCTCAAATTTTGTCTAACATGCCCATGACATGTCAGGATGGGCAGTTCTCCACCCACTGTTGCCACCACCCTTGGTTGCTCCCCATGCTGTCAACATATATGGGGTCAAAGCTGCAACTCCCACCAGCCTATTGCGGTGGACGGATGAACTCCATCACTACAGCAGATGTGTGATTTACAAATACCAATCAACATACACATAAAATAACATATTCGTCGTGACTTGACATGAGACAAATGTTTAAGTGTATCTTTAAACACAATCATTTACTTTTTGCTCTTATTCTGTGGGCGTTTATTATGTGACTGGCAGTTACAACAATAAAGTTGCCAAAACACCACATCATAATCAATCAAACTGAGTCTGAGAAAATATGTGCAGGAGCTCAGAAATAAGTGCAGGGGCTGAGCCCTGGCAAACACCCCTAAATAGTAAGCAGTGATGTAGTCAGTGTCAAAGTATCAAGACGATAACCTCTTATCGATCGCTCTTGTTGTACTCACCAAATTAGCATACTGTATCAACTTTGGCAGAACTGTTGAATCCAAAAAGAGTCTTCATCTTTGTACTTTTATATGTATTGGTATTTGTATTTATTTAAAGATCTAGTACGTCAGATCAGAAATTACAATAACACATTTAGAGATGTGGGCATTCCCCAGAAGGGTGCCTGTTCATCTGCTGGGGCTTTGGTTCTGTGGGACTCAGTAGAGATTTTTTGGTGAAGATGGCTGCTCATTGAATACCTAGAAATGTGTCGATTTAGAGGGTTGAAGGGGTAGTGACTGGATTATCTTGCTCTCCTAGCTATAGAACTCACTCTTCAGATTCCTCCTCCATCCTCAATCCCACCACTGCCATACTGTGCTCCCAGCCAGACTTTGTTTATTTTTGTTTTTTTATTTTATTTTATTAAGTGTATTTGGTTTATTACAAACCTTTCACCATCAGTAAAACATTTCATCTTACAAAGAGATCTGTCACAGCCAGTCAACATCAAGCAGATATCAAGTCATAATCAGCTTACAATAACTAGTATATCCTATATAGGCTAGACTAAATCTAAGAAGCCATTTTCTTTCAAATTGGTTACTTAAGATAAGTTTTGTCTCTCCCGAGATCGTAAAGTTAAAAAAAGTTACAAAATTTAAAAAAATTGGATTGATTCACAATAAAATGTTCAATAAAATATTTACAACAACACTGCACGGTGAGTCCTTTTAGCCAATTCAGTTCAGTTTTAATAATGCATTTCCTTCATCAATAAGGTCTAGCCTTTTTAGTGTGTTTTCCAGAAATTTGACTGTTGCGAAATTTATTTTTGGAGATTGACAGGCATAGATTTTGCTCCACCATTTTTCTGCATCTAGGCCGCATAAGTCGGTGATATTACTGGTTAAGTACAAATTTCGCAGTTCTCTCAGTTCTGTGCAAAATAACACTAAGTGATGTAGTGATTCTTCACCTTTGTTGCACAATCTGCACTTTGTGCATATTTTTTCTCTAGTATATCTTGCCTTTGTTGTTTTGTTTTGCAAGGTATTTAACCTGAAACGTAATAACAGATCTCTTTGTTTGGGGTTCGGAAACTTTCTCAGATAATCTGGTATAATAGTCATCACCCCACAATTAGATTTCAAGAGTGTATGAGTTTTTGACCGAGCTCTTTCCATTTCAGTTTTCGACCAGTCCTCAGCCCAAAGTGCTCTCTTTATAGCTATCGGGTTTTCTGTTAAAGTTTGGGCTTTGAGGGTAAATTCTGTCAGAGTTTGTTCGTTTTCTCGTTTCCAATCTTCTACCACTTTTTCTTCGTAGTTGTTGAATTTTATAAATAATTCGAATTGGGGCGGCATTGTATTATTCGTTATCTTTCTATACAGCATTAATTTATTATAACGGATGTGTATATATAACGATGTTAGGCCCAGTTCGTGTCTAATTACCGTCATTGGAGTAGCTTTTGGTATCGGTAAGATTTTTTTCCAGAACAAACCTTCTAGCGTGGTCCAAAACTTTTCTGGGATATTCATACAGGTTTCTGCTCCGTATATCAATGTCGGAATTACTTTCAATCTGTAAAATGTGATCACTGGTCGAAGGGAAAATTTGCCATATCTTTTATTGATAATGGTAGCTTGGGCTGTTAGCTGTTTTGTTTTTGCCTTTAGCATCCTTTTCCAGGGCTCTTCATTTTTTATTCCACTTATTTGTAATCCCAGATATCTCATTTCGTCACATGGTTTTATCCAGGTTTCGTTAACTTTCCATTCTTCATTTTTAGTCTTTTTCCATCTTTTATCACCTAATATTAATATTTCGTTTTTTTCTGCGTTTATTTCTAGGTCATTGTTTTCTATATATTTTTCGACCTGATTTAAAGCCCTTTGCAGACCAATTTGTGTGTGATCTAAAATTATCAGGTCATCTGCATAAAGCAGATGGTTGACCGGTCTGCAGTTCAATTTCGGTGGAAAAGTCCTGCTATTTCCAAAGCAGTGTTGTAGGTCTTCGATATAAAAGCAGAACAAAGTAGCTGCTAACGGGCATCCTTGTTTAAGGCCTTTTGTTGTTTTTATCTCCTTAGATAGGTTACCATCTTGATCTAATTTGACTCTCATTGAGGTTTTGGCATACAGTTCTTTGATGGCTTTCAAGAGATCTGTCGGGCAGCCTTTAGAGGCCAATTTTTCCCAGAGGCGGCTTCTTTTCACACTGTCAAATGCTTGCCGTAAATCAATACTGGCTATATACAGTTTTTGTTTATTTATATAGGCTCTTCTTTTCATCAATCCTAAAATAAGCAGATTTAAGTTACACCCCACGTTCTCAACAAAACCTGATTGTCTTTTATCATATATATTTGAATCCTTGATCCACATTTTCAATTGTTTTAACAGGAGGGTGGCAAAGATTTTCCCAACACAATCTAATAGGGCAATTGGCCGATAGTTTTTCGGGTCCATCCTATTGCCTTTTTTGTAAATCGGGACGATAATGGCCGACTTCCATGATTTTGGTATTTGGCCCTGTTTCACAATCCTCTTAAAGAGTCTTTCGCAGAAAGTTGCCCATTTTTCTGGGTCTTCTTTTAACACTGCATTTGATAAACCATCAGGTCCTGGAGCTCTTGAGGAGCTTGCTCTTAAGATTAAGGTCTTTATCTCCTCCTTATCGAAATGGATTTCCCAGGGGCATGGTTTTTCTTCTTTAGTATCATTTCCCATATCCAGAGTTTCTGGCCCATTAAACAATTTTGCAAAATGCTCAGTCCATACGGTTTCTGATATTGGATTCGTGAGCGCCGCTGTTGATTGTTTATCATTTAGTAGGTCCCATAATGTCCTGCTATTTGCATTAGATATTGCTTTCTGCATGACTTCAGCATCTTGTTGTAGCAGTTGTGATGTATGGGCTTTCTGCCAATGTTTGTATTTTTGTTTTCTTTTTTGCAACATTACTTTCGTGGCTTTGTTCTTTCCATTTTTTAATGCACGTAGATCTTTTCTTAATAGTCTCTTTTCTATCGCTACTACTGGGTCATATACATGTAGTTTTTTAGTTCTTGGTTTTAAGTATTTTCCAGAATATTGTCTAAATATCTGTAGCGATGTATCATATTCTACAGACTTTTTTTCTTTGGATTGCCACTTTTCTAGATTTTCTAATACAGTGTCAAAGTCGCTTTTTTTCAACCTTAATCGATTTAGGCCATGTTCTAACTCTATTTTTACGTCCCATTTTTGCTTTGTTCGAGTTTCCCAGTGTAGAAATTCGGCGATAATTGGTTCATGATCGCTGTAGTCTGAAGGTGTTATTTTAAAGCTTTGAATTTTCGCTAGTAATCGTTCACACACAAACATGTAATCTAGTGTGTTACTTGCAATGCCATTTGACTTTGCTGGCGGTATATCTCCATTCGTGTTCCCATTCAATCTATGTAATCTCCTTGCATCCATTTCTTCATTCCATTTTTTCCCACGTTTACATTTTTGGTCATTTTTTTGAATTGTATCCTGTTGAGTTGCTTTATTTTCTTCAAAGCAATCTGCGTTAAGATCACCGCAGATGATGATATTTAGTTCTTTGTATGCTTCTATTTTTTCGTCTAAGCATTCCGTTATTTGGTCTATGAAGCATTCACTTTCAATGTTTAGGGGATTCCAATAGACATTCAATATTAGCATTATTTGCTTGACTTTTGGAGCTTCCAGCTGGAAATTTATGACTGTTGCCTGTATATACGGGTTAATATTCATAGATTCGATTACTTTTATTTCTGACCCGTTTTTGATTAATGTTAAAAGACCTGCAGATGGTCTTCCAAGCGCACTTCCTTTGGCGGGGTTGCATAGCACAGTGAATCCTTCCTTAAATGGGGCAATTTTTAACCAAGATTCTTGTATACATATTATGTCTAGCTCGTTTAAGGATGGATTGAAATCATTAAAGAGATGGCTGTGACCTCTGGTGTTCCAGCTTCCTATTTTCCATCGATCAGTATAGACTTTTTTGGATGGCTATAATTTTGGTTTAGTAGCAAGAGTGCCAGCTAGCCAATTCCAATATTTCGGGTCCTCTTTTGTTATTTGTTCGGAGTTTGTTGATTCGCCTGTTTTTTGGGTTCTTCCTATGGTTATTTTTATTTTGTCTAGATGTTCTTTTTCGTGCCTTTGAATCTGATCTTCATTTCCATTTCTTTTTGGTATTCTATTTGGTGGTTCTGTGGTTAAATATATTGTGTTTTTACTTCCACCTGGATCAATCTGATCATACTGGTAGTTCTCTCTCTGATTTGACTTTCTATTTTCAAATTTCGATATAATGTGATGTTCTTCTTCGTCTTCCGAGAATTTTCTCTCAAAAAGCACAGTTTTGCTTTTTTCGCTGGTTCCTGGTTTATCATTGATGTTTTGGTAATCTACTGGTTCTGAGATTTTGAAGCCCAGTACTCTAAAGTTCTCATGTGCCTCTAGCATAATGGTGGCAAGTAACACCGAGTTCGTCGTAATTTCTACCAGGTCGACACGCTCTTCTTGAGGGAAGCTTACTGTCAGTATTTCTTCTGATTTTATTGTTTTCAGTTGTGGTCTGTATTGTAAAAGTTTCATTATTGCTGATCTGTTGAGTATCAGACCATCCGAATTTCTTACTATTTTTTCGAGTATTTTACAAACATATTTTTCAGTGGTTTAGGTTTTTGCTTCATCCATTTATGCTTTGTGTCGGTGGTTCTAGCATTTCCTTGTTTGTCGCTCGAAAGCCAATTCTCTTTTCTTGTTTCGTTTTGTTGTGCGTTATTCGAATTGAACAGTTGTACTTTTTTTTGTGAAGAGCATTCATTCATTTCTTTTGGTTTGGAGTATTTTGCTGTGCATTTTTTTAATTTTTCGCTTAGGGTTAGAAAATCTTCTTTATTCACCACCCTAGGATCAATGCATACTTCTTCAGCTTCATAAATATTAAAATCCGTTATTACTCTTTCCTGTATTTCGTTTGTATATCCAATTCCGTCGTCATAAACAGAGCAATCTAGGAGTTCTTGGATAGTTCTATCCTGTGAGCTGTCATCTTCTGAGGATACAGAGACCGTTTGGTTCTTTTCTAAGGTCAACTGAGAGTGGTTCTCTACTAGTTTGCTGCATGGTATGGTATTGTGCGACTCATCTACTATTGTATCTTTTGTGTTTCGCAAGAAACTCCTTGACCCGCCTATCTTCTTCTTTTCTTTGAAGATCGCGTTTTTTGTTTTACATGTGCTTTTTTGGCCTTTCTTTTGTGTAATATTTATATTTGCTACTTCTGACTTCTTGCTTGTATTAGGCTCAAATATTGGAAAAGCACTTGTTGCCACTTTTCCTGCATTTTCCAATGTTTTTCCAGCAGTCTCGGATGTAATATTTTGGCTCCTTTCATTCTCGATCTGTGTTTGTTTCGGAGTTAATCTCGTGCTTGAGGGCATAGAATCATGGGCTTCTTGATCTCCATGTTCTTCGGACTGTGTTAGTTCAAGTCCGGACACAGATGGAGCATGGTGGTCTTCTCTTTGCTCTTCGTGTGTACGCTCCTGTTTTTGAGTCAGTCCTGATCGGATGGAGAGCTAAAGTTGTGATGATTTCTCGAATCCCTTCTAGAAAATGTTGTTTATCGGTTTTCGCGTCTTGCAATAAATCAATCAGTGTTTTTAGGACCACTCCCTCCATTTCTTTCTCTCGGCTTCGCTTTTCTTTAATATGATCCATGACTGATTCCACGTAGATCAGTTTACTGTTCATTAGGGCAATCATTGTCGATTGATCTCGTTGGTTTTCAGTTAAAGTTTCATATAGTTTTAGGAAAGGAGCCATAGTTATCGATACAGATGCTATGATTGCTTCCTGTGCCTCTTTTAAACACCTTTTTTCATTTGTCGTTCCATAAGTAATGCCATTTTTTCGTCTTTGTAAGGTTTTTCCTTTCTTCGTGTTTCTCTCATTTGAGCTGTATTCTGATGAGGATGAGGAGTTTTCCTCTGAAGACGTCAATTCTTTTGTTCCTTTTTTTGTGTGTGGTGAAAAATTTTTGACATGATCTTGTAGTGCTTTTATTTCTGAGGCACGTTGTTTATTTATCTCTCTCTCTTCAAAAGGCTTTTGTCTGTGATTTTCTGGTTCAGACGTGACTATAGTTATGTTGTCGCTGCTCGTGGGTACTTTAGTTGTTGTGCTTAATGGATCACTCGGGATGTTTTTAAATAAGTTTTTGAGGGTATTGTTCTCTGGTGAATGAATTCGAGGGCGTTTGGAGGCCCAGGACTCAGTTTGTACATTTCCGCCGCCTTGTTTTGCTGTATTTTCTTTTCGACTTATTTCGTATAGACTTTCCTTTGCATTAATGCTCATAGCATCAGATTTCCCTACAGGTGAATTTTCTTTCTGTATGTCTATGATCTCTGCTGTGTTTGATAATAGGTCATCATCTGTTATTTCAGAAGTCACATTTCTTGTAAGTGAGGTGTCATTTTCCTTTGGCGCAGTTTTTGAAATGGGGCCTTCATGTGTATTTTTGTTCAGTTGAATTTTGCCACTATTTAAGGCTTCGCTCATTTCCGGAGGGGCAAGTTTCCTATTGAAATGCCATCTTAGCGTGCCAATCTCAGATGAAGAGTAGCATCTTTTTTTTGTCTGTTTCTTCAGGTTTTGTAAACTGTAGGATTCTAAACCTTTCTCTTGATCATCATCTGCACCAGTATTCATCCTTTTTATACTGGTGCTTTTTTTTTTAACTTCAACATGTATTTTGGGCACTTTATTTTTGTTCATTTCATTTGCAAGTGTGGGGCTGAAGGGGACTGCCTGGTTTCCCTGAGGGGCCAGTTGTTTGGCCATGGCGTGCTGGTTGCAGGGGCTCAGCTGCCTTAGCCCTCCCGTGGAAGCATACCCTTCGGCTGGGCCTTCCACATCTCCAGACAACAGAGGGTTAACTCTGTTTCTTGTGCGTGCTGCATCCGCAGTCCACTCAGGCTCCCGACAGTCTCCACCCACAGTCGGGAGCAGCTCTCCCAGCTCCTCGCCTCCGCGAGGCTCAGCACTCGCTCCTCTCGAGCTGCCCGCCCCCTCCCACCACGAGGCCGCAGCAGAGCTCAGAGTCCCAGCACCCGCACCCGCTCCACGGCTCGACTCCTCCCGCCCGCGGCACACCGCATTGGAGCCGCCGCCGTCAGCGCCCGCCATCGGCTCGGCGCGTGCAGGCGGCTCCTGCACCCCACTCACTCCGCCCCCCCCGCACCACCCATCGCGCTGGTCGCTCCGGACACCAGCCACGTCCACAGCGACCGCGCGCATCTCGTCGCGGGGGGGGTCAGAATCACAACGGCGGCCACACATCTCCCCTGGGCCCAGCGGCGACCCCCCAGACGCCGCACAAGCGCCCAACAGCGGCGAGGAACAGCCACCTGACGAGATGGGTGAAAACATCTCATTTGTAAGTGTCTTACTTGTCAACTTACATATTTTATTGGGACGTAGATCTACTGGCAATTTTTTACATTGCTTTCCAATGTTTTTTACAGCTATCTTTGAATTAGCTGAGCTGATTTGGTGACTAATGATGAGTTAAAGGTCTGTTTCTCAACCAGGTCGTCTAATGCACGTGCCTTGCTCCGTGTTCTTGGATGCAATTCTCCTGATGTTTCGTGGTCCATTTGTTCACACATCGGCGAACACTCGGCAAACACTCCGCTACGCTCCGCGTCTGTGGGTGGTTCTTATGGGTTCCAGTTGTAGAAACAAAGAACAGACTCCAGAACAGACTCCAGCAGAGAGTATGGGTAACAGGGTTTCTCCTTCTCCTTCTTTACTGCCAAACACTCCTCCTCTACGAAGTCTTGAGTAGATGTGTGCAGGTGTTACTGAAGAAGAGGGGTGTCTATCATTCTGCTCTGGGTGAAAGATATTGATTCTTTGTATTTACTATGGCAGAGAGGGAGCACGGATCGTAATTTACTATTCGACCCCCCTTCCTTTCCACCATACAAAAATTACCGTGTTTATTCCAGCGTGACATTTGCATACTGTCGTAAATGCGATGGATTTCCATGGAAACCATTGCACCACTGCCTGCCATGCGTGAATTCATGAGGCGCTTACTCAATTTGCACGCAGTGCAAAAGAAATGCATGAAGGTGATTTTGCCTCTACTTTACACATGTCTTGTTCGCTCTGAAGTGCAAAAGATGAAATTGACACAGGCCTACTTGCCCCTAAGTGTAAACAGGTCCACTCTGCTTAACATAGAGGGATTTCAATTGTGAGCTGCTATGAATTTAATGCATGTAAAGCAGCAAGATTTTCTGGAAAGATCGACTGTTTTGGGGATATTCTTGTTACTTTTATGAATTGCTGACCCTTTGTTAACAGAACTTTTTCGTTTAAATCCAAAGGCCCGATTCATTTAATTATTTGCACTTTTCAAAGTGACTTTGCACTGCTGAAATGTGACTTTGCACTGCAGATAAAAACCCTGATTCATAGAACTATGCAGCGTGTAATAATTTAGAACAGCAAAGTCATTGTTGGAGTGCAAAATGAACTTTGACTTTGCACTGCAAATATACACTTTGCCCAGTTCCATGAACCAGGGTTTGTGTTGGCAGTGCAAAGTCACTTTTCAGCAGTGCAAAGTCACTTTTCAACAGTGCAACAATTCCATGAATCGGGCCCAGGGGGTGTATGTGACCAGTGGCACAGGCATATATGATCATTTACACGCTGTGCCTCAGCAACCAATTCATCAACTGAGTTAAACACTTTGTAGAGGCCCATTAAACCCTGCAGAAAATTGCCTTCCAATTAATTAAACTACTTAATCAGATTATTCAGGGAGTATTCCATTCACAATTGTTTTTAATACTGTTTTCTAGCGTACCCGGAGGTTGTAGTTGGCTTTAATCATTGAATCACCTGTATTACAATGCAAAGTGCCCTTAACATGAACTTCCTCAAACAAGCATGTTCTTTCAGACACTGTTCTGCTCCAGTCGCAGCCAAACTGGCCTTCGTTCCTCGGGCACGCTGCAGCACTCACTGGGCCCTTTAACTCTCTTGTTCTAACAAGCAGCGAGTTTTTCTCCTATTTGCGTCCAGAATACAGACAGTATTACCGAGATACGTGTTTAAACTCTTCTGGCCACCTCGCCTTTGTTTGAAAAAATCGAAAGTTGCTTGCAATTGTTCAGTGCCCTCCAAATCAAATAACGAAATGCAATGTGGTCATGCATGTTTATAAATACAATGTTTTGTGCGGATGTTTCTACTGCATCGCATAGTATTTTGTTTTAATTGACATTTTGAAAATCTTATTATGATTGTTATAATTATTTTGATTACTCAGGAAGTTAGTCTACAAAACTCTGTCTCGTTTTGATCAAATAATGGCTGGTGTTTTATCAACTTTAAACCGAGTCTTGTTGTGCTCAAAGCCCTGACTGAAAGATGCATGGAATTCACAGCAGCAGACTCTTTGCTCACTGAGCTATCTAGTCGGCTAAAATGTTTTTTTTTCTATTTTCTCATCACATTTTTTCAAAAAAGTCTTGCAAGATGTAAAATATAATGGGGTTGATGACAGCTGTCACTGTACAGCCTACACATGTCTTGTTCTCTTGAGCAGTACAACTGGTTCTTTAATCGCTTATGATAATGCATGCTATTACAGATAAATGTCACAGCACTTTTTCGTGTTGTATTGGGAATATCCATTGCTTTGACATTCCACACTTGGCATTCTATCAATCTGGTGTGCTTTATTTCTCATGTGATGTTAAATGGAAGAGTTCTCTCATCTCTTAACCTCTCTGAAGTTAGAGAATCAGAACATAGATCATAACAGACATGCGGCCACCCGAGCCTGCACAAGCTCTTTAGCACTGGCCTTTCAGCTACATCTTCTTGTCCAGTATACAAGTCTTTTGGTGCAAGATGGAAGGATGCTTTGTGGGAAGACCCACAAGAGGGACCCATATTTGTTTAAATGAACTGGCTAAGCAGGTAGGATGTTAGTCTTAACAGAGCTGCCGACCACAGCTTGTGATACAACTCATAGGCTCAAGAGGAGGGCCGCCTCAAGACAAAGGAAAACACACATTGTGCAGAATTCAACAACCTGATCCAAGATCAGCAATCAGGACCTGAGATTCACAACACTGTACTGGTTGGATTCAGAGAGGACTTCCTCTTTTGATCAGGCTTTGGCCTACCTGTTCACCATTATGTGTAATCGGGGACAGCAGACTCTAGGTTGTTGGAGGATTTTGACTCACCTATGCAAAACTCTATATGGCAATGGAATGCTTCCAACTTTGACACCCATCTGACAAGCATCTGACATCACCTCTCTGTCAGTCTCCAGAGGTCCTGCTGAGGCCTCTGTTAAAAAAGTGTCAGTGTCCCCTGACCTCTCCCACACACAGCAAGCAAAAGAAGTGAGGAATTCAGTGTTGACTCACTGCCTTCCTTTACTCAATATTTGATTGCAGAGGTGGCTCTCCCAAAGATCCTTGGGCTATGCAAGCTGGTATAGCTTGTATATTCTTCAGTGCTCCCACACACCTTGTGTCCATAACTGCTATCGCACGCTCCCTTATGCCTAGTTGCCTGTCCTGTCAGTACCCTCTGCATTGATGACCTCAGAGAGGTCACCAAACTTGCCGCGCCTGTCGAGATGGGCCCAAATTACCGACTAGTAAAAAGCAATACTCAATAATGGAGTAACCAGAGTGCACGATAAAACCCAGCTTTTTTCAAAGCATTGAAACTCAGCCAGGACAGCATACAAACAGCTCTCAAAATTGCAATCATTTTGAGCGGGTTATGTACTAGAAAATATACGTGAGCAGTGACATTATGATACAATATCTATTACAAACTTATGAGTTTTTCGGATGTGTTAATATCCCAAGCTACAAATGGAGTACATAGGTGTTAGTTCCATCATTGGCTTACACATATCTGATGCCTCCTCCCCGGCCCAACCTACTACAGATAAAACCTTCAATACATCATCAGATACATAACTAATTAGTTGGCAGTGTTTATCATAGATGGTGTGACAAGAGGATCTCTATTGGTTGGAAATTTTCTCACCAACATTGACCACTTTGACGAGACATCAAGATATGAGAGAGATACAGGGTGAAGTCCATAGTCTGCAATATTTCTTAATAAAACTAACTCCTTATCATTCCCGGATGATGAGGTCTTTCCTTTCCTTTGTAAATGGCCTTGTGCATCGTCCAGTGTCTGTCTATCTAATAGGGAGTTCAGCAGGTGTCGTATCTGTATTTGGCCCATAAAGGATAGCCAGTGGTTTCAGTGTCTTGATCACGTGTTGATGGACTTTGTTGAAGAATCAATGTCTTCCTTTTTATTGAGCTTTTGGCTATTTCTAACGTGCATGTTGTACTCTTTGTAACCACTTGAGATGCCCTTCATGTATTCTCTAATATAGAGTTTTTCGGCATGCTGATCTCATGCACCTGGGCATCAATGGTTGTTTGTGCTCTTATTGAAACTTAATTATATTGGGTGTATACTTCTTCACGTTTTGGAAACTGTTATCTTGTGTCTATTTTTGCTCATCCAGTACTCCCTTCCTTGCATTCTGACCCTGGCGCTTGCTAGGAACTACTGTCAGGGCAGCTTCAAAAGCTTTAAAAATAAATGTGTTTTTGTGACTCCTGCATCTTGGATTCTGAGGCTTTGCTAATTCTTAGACCTGCTGAGGGTTCTGTGTTCGGAAAATCGCGTACTCCTTACTTTCACCTCCTTGTTGGTGACCTATATTCGTTTCTGTTCATGTTACTCGCATCTGGTACATCTGCCATATGTTGGTTTCCCTTCCATTTATGCTGCATCCTTGTCTATCTGTAATTTCCTCTGCCCTATCAATGTAGTGAGTCCCTCTCTTGGTACACTGGAACCTGCCTTCCTTCTATGCTATTTACAGGACACTACTTCTGCATTCTACACTCTAGTTTTAATCCCTGCCAGTGTTGCACAGCTCAACTAATTATTTATTGCAGATACATGTGTATTGACTATTTAAACAAACCCTTTTATGAACTCTGCCTCAGCTTGTATTGTCTCTCACCCTTAGACTCATGGAGTGGTAGGGCCTGTTTGTACTCGTTCTCACTCATAAGGTAATAGGGAGGAATAGGAACAGAAGTTGATACTGATGTATTTATCTGCATCATTACCCTACCCCTCTGATCGAATTATTGACCACCTCCTTACTTCTGCCCTTTACATTATAGGCATCCTTGGGTAGACATATTTCGGTTACCCCACTCAAGCTACCACGTTGTGCTACATATTCCTCTGGACTGCATGTCATAAAACATCAGTTTCCACCCCCTTCACAATCTATCCAGTGTTCTGTGTCATTTTGGGGGTCATCAGGACATTCAAACAATGTCCCAGGTGGTCCAAATGGATTGTCCAGTGGGTGCATAAGGGGTGGCTCATCTGCTTGAGTATATTTATGTAGTTTATCAATTATATTTACTAATATGGTAATTTCCAGTGACTTCTTGCCAACCTTTTTATATTTGCTAAGGGCTATTTTCAGGACACATAAATCCGCCAGGACCAGTACCAGTATGGCCAATAATAGTTTGAATGCATTTGCCAACCAGGTGGGTACCCATGAGAACAAGAGGGCAAACCAGTCATTGGCCCTCATTACAACACCAGCGCTAAACCATGGCGCTATTAGCACCATGATTTGTGCCGGTGTTGTAATAGGTCCGCCATGGTTCAATGGGGAATTACCACCCCATTCCAAGATTGGTGGGGCGGTAATTCCCCATTGAACCATGGCCCTTCCCCATTCCCATTTTCGCCTCATAGGGCTCTATGAGAATGGTGAAGGCGCTAAGTATGGTACCGCAAATTGCGGTACCGTACTTAGCACCAAGGTCCCTTTGCGGGTCCCTACTTTAACGGCTGGTGTAGACCACAAAGGGACCTCGTAATCAGGCGCTAATGAGTTAACGGTGGTGTGCAGCTCCTATAGGGTGGTTTTATCCTCTGTAAGGGACCTATTCTGCTCATCTATAACCTTGTTGCATGTGTTGCTGATTGCAGGCCAGGGGCAAGGAATGATGTAAAGAACATTGCAGTTCTACCAAACAGTGTATGTTCATCTGGTATGTCATCAGATGCATCAACTGATTTTACCAAAAAATAATGATCCCTTCTGGTGCATTTTAGGGCAAGAGGCCTTCTATTTCTAACGTTTGTGATCATGAAGGCAGAATAACCAATCTGCACCTCACTCGTAGGCACCGTCAGTGCCAGTGCACTTATTACTACTGTGGAGCATATGCCTCCCCAATTCGGAGGAAGCTCTATGGAGGCCTTTGAACCACAAGCCGAATAGCTGTCCATTAATACAGCTGTGCCCACCTTCATACCTGGTGGGTCCAACCTTCATTCATCCCTACTTTTTCTGAACCATTGTTCATGAATCGCAGGGTTGCTCTTTTTTTTTATTTGTATCATATATACTGGCCCTCCTTCATCTTCTCCCAAGGTAAGCAATTTGAATATTCCGTCCATTCTTTAAGGCCCACTCTATTTACTTTCTGCACAACCCCTCTCGATGCTGTTATGAGGGCTTTGCACCCCATAATTCCATCGACCCATCCTTCTGCATTAAATACATCTATTATGTCTAACTGAGGTTTGTTCCAGCAACCAGGTATTTCTTTCCCTTGTGTTTTATTCTAACGTCTCCCCTATTTGGGCCTGACAGTATACATTTCATTACCTTGTGTTGTGTTTTAACCCTGGTCATTGGGGGTTTAAGCTTTATAAAACTGTTCTCACTAGGAGAATCTGCATTTGTCACTCACCGTATGGTGGTCCATTTACCCTGAAATTGTCCTGTTGTTGTGCATAGTGCAAGATGTGTCAACAATGTTCTCTGTGTGTGGGTACTTCTGTCACTATGAACATTAAGGAGACAAACAAAACAGCTATCATTAGACTTCTCCCTTCAGACCTTTCTCACACTTTTGTACCACATGTTGTTTGTGACATAGAGGACTTGTCAAAAACAGCTTCATATGGTTTTGGTCATCCCACAGACTTCTTTTTAACCTTGTACTTGGTGTACTTACTTCAGGATGTGTTTCGGGTGTCATCTCAACTGCTATTATTTCAGGAACTATACTTGTATTACCAACATTGAAACTGGTTTTGACATAACATTAGAGTTAAACCGCTTCACTGCAATACAATAAGTAAAATAAAAACAATAGAATGCAAAAAAGAATGCTAAAATCATAATATCCAAAGAATTTAGCTTTTGGAGATATCTATATCTGTTAGCCTATTTGGGCAACAAAAGAAAATATTTGCTATTAATAAAAAAAATCCATGTCGCTTCAGAAAAATATCTATTTTGTTTCATACATGAATGAGTGTTCACAATACAAACATACTTAAAAATAAAAAAGATATTCTTTTCTAGACCATTATATACTGTTATTGTTACTCACCACACCAAATCAGCTTGGGGCGTTGATCAGTGGGAATAGATGAGGACGTTCTCCAGGTAACCACTTGCCAGCCATCCAGAAGTCACCAAGAACTTTGGCCTCCTCAACTAGAGGGACACTCTTCTTTATGATACATCCCTCTGCTGTTCTAGTAGTAGACCGATGGAGGTGCTGATCATACAAAAGAGCGGGGAACACAAGCACCACCAAAACCAAGGCTGCAAGGGCAACACAGGAAGATTAATGCCTGAAGGAAACAAACATTTATACAACCAATGCCCTACCAAGCTTTCTTAGTACCTGGGACATATGCAGTCTGAACCTAAACAGAAGACAAAGTGTATCAACCCACTACTCCTGGACTCTACTAATACAAAGGAATAAACAAATAACAAAGAGTGCTGGCTTACCAGGGTGGAAAGGAAACTGGTGTGAAAGGTTGCAATAGTCCAAAACAATGAAGTGATAAAACAACAAAAAAGTAGGTTAGTACAGGTAATCTTCCCCGAGCGGCAAAAGGGTCGCACTAGGTATGGGGTGGTGCACCAAAACAGGGAAGCGTCCAGAAGTGCACATGTGGAGACCCTGGAGAAACCGCCTTCAATGTCTGTTGTTTAAAGCAGAAAGTGTGAAGGAGTAAATGTCTCAGACTGTCAAAAACGTGTCTGGTTCTTGTAAAGGGAATGGACGACTATCTGAGCCGGTACTGGGAATGATTGAATAAAGCCACAGACAGACGTGATATGATTGAAGAATAGCTGTCGTAAAACCAGCAGATGTCAAACACTAGCTGCAGGTAACGTGATACTAACAGAGTTTACAAGTGTAATCAGCCGTTGTGAGTGGTCGCCAGAATGCAGGCAGGCTTGGCAATGGAAGGATCCATAGTAAGGAAAACGCAAGGCAGAAGAATGTCCGGAAAAACAGGCTTGATCGGCAACAGGATCGGCAACAAGAGGCTCTGTAGTAAATAGAACCTGAGGCAGAAAAATATCTGATAAGCAGACCAGTTCGGCAACGGGAGCATCGGTAGCAGGCAGGATGTGAGACGTAAGTATTAGACAGAAGGACATTCCGAATCACGTAGCCAGGTCAGGTCTCATGGGCCAACAAGGTATGGAGGAATATAAGGCTATAAAAAGAAGCGGTGTTGCCCCGCCGAATGCTGGATTTAAACCCCAGGAGGGGGGCAGAACCTACGGCAATGCGTTGCGAGAGCCACTGGTGAGTCACTTGACCCGGCACGCGCTTTGTTGCCAGCATCGATACGCGTCTCCATGGCAACTTCCATCTGCGCCAAACGGATACTCACGCACAGCGTTTCCAGTGCAAAACGGGTCCACCATTATGTTTTGTGACTGAACGTTTTGTGACTGAATGCAGGGCAGCTTTCACATGTGTAACAGTTACGTTAACAATAAAATGACATACACATGTTCAAAACTCCTGGTAAAAGGATGAGTGTTAAAAAACCTCTATGGGGAATGTTCAATATTCTTCTTGGAACATAAAAAAAACACACAATGTCTCTATTTCTGTTGCTGCTCCTACTGCTGATTTGTTCTGGTCGTTGCCTTTGTCTGGGTTCTTCAGACTTCTTCATCCTTTGGTTCTGTAGCTTCTGACAGGGGTCATCATCACCATATATTTTTATGTCACTAAGGTTTAACAATGCTCTTCTTCCCCAGATCTTCACTGCCAAAGGTGTGCAACTTCTATAATATAAGGCCCTTCAAACCTCGGCTTGTGCCATTTCCCAACAATATTATGACAGAGGACCTGATCTTCAGAATATAATGGGAGAGGTTGTGATAACCTATGTGGTTCAAAATGCACATTCAAAGCGTTTTTGATTCTTGCTGAGCCCCCCTGTCTTGTCTGCAACAGTCGAGAGATACATTTCAGAGATTTAGTCAGAGCCATCAAATAGTCATGCATCTCTTTACCAAGGAATGTTTGAGTTCTCAACATCTGTTCAGGCACACATTGGAAGAGAAATGAGGACATTCATTCTGCATCCTGTCACTAGTTCATGCAGTGTCAGGTGGTGGTCAGAGCCTGGCTGAATGCATAAGGCAAAAAGAGTCAAGAGAAGGGAATGCAACAAATTTTTGTTCAAGATCGCTTTTATTTTTGCAAAGTGTTCCTTCAAGAGGCCATTTAGGTCATTCACTTGGGGATGATAGGCAGATGAAAAGGTTTGTCTTATTCCGAATAAAGATGTAATTTGTTCAAACACGTAATTTAAAACATGGGGTCGATTGTCAGAATGTAACACTTTGCATAATCCACATATAGAAAAAACCTCTTGTGCGAGGAATTTTGCAGCAGGTCTGGCATCTGGATGTGTGCATAGTCCAGCCTCTATCCAGTGGGAAAAAGGGCATACTTCCACAATCATATATTAGTAGCCATTACAATTTTGAAGCATATGTTAACGTTAATGTTAATGTTAAAGGACATTTGTACCGCGCACTATCACCACCAAAGTGGTCCCCTGGCGCTCTGGCGGCTCTGAAAAAGGGGAGGAGATGGGGTGGGTTAGTGGGAATAAGCTGGAAAAGTGCAAGAGAGCAGTGATGTGCTGTTGGCAGCCTCAGCCCGGTGGATCCGTTGGCTGGGCTTTGGGTGTTTTACGGTCGATAGTCGTCCTGTGCTGTTGTGCAAGTCTATGGGTGGTTTGTTTTGTTGTTGCATTGTTGTGAAGTTTGTGCAGATTGCTGCGTTTAAGGCTTGTGGTTGTCTTTGGTTAGAGTTTGAGAGGTGTATGCAGAGGGATGATATTGTTAGTTGGTTGGTTAGTTGGCATTGCTGTCCCTGCAATTATGGGATTCCATCTAGGTTCGGCACATGCTGACATTCACATTTCTATCTAGATGCGACGCAAGCTAGGGTTCAGAATTCTAAGTGTGGTGCATGTTAAGAATAGAGTTTCTATCTAGATGTGGAGCGAGCTAAAGTTAAGAGTCCTGCTTGTGGCACATGCTAACAGTCA
The DNA here is from genome assembly GCF_040938575.1 of Ambystoma mexicanum. Taxonomy (NCBI): domain Eukaryota; kingdom Metazoa; phylum Chordata; class Amphibia; order Caudata; family Ambystomatidae; genus Ambystoma; species Ambystoma mexicanum. Next base: position 727,220,448 of record NC_090931.1, read on the forward strand.
CATTTCTATCTAGATGCGACGCAAGCTAGGGTTCAGAATTCCATACGAGTGTGGCACATGCTAACAGTCACATTTCTATCTAGATGCGACGCAAGCTAGAGTTCAGAATTCCATACGAACGTGGCACATGCTAACAGTCACATTTCTATCTAGATCCGACGCAAGCTAGGGTTCAGAATTCCATATGAGTGTGGCACATGCTAACAGTCACATTTCTATCTAGATCCGACGCAAGCTAGGGTTCAGAATTCCATATGAGTGTGGCACATGCTAACAGTCACATTTCTATCTAGATGCGACGCAAGCTAGGGTTCAGAATTCTAAGTGTGGTGCATGTTAAGAATAGAGTTTCTATCTAGATGCGGAGCGAGCTAAAGTTAAGAGCCCTGAGTGTGGCACGTGCTAACAATCACATTTCTATCTAGATGCGACGCTAGCTAGGGTTCAGAATTCCATACGAGTGTGGCACATGCTAACAGTCACATTCCTGTCTAGGTGCGGCGCAAGCTAAAGTTAAGAATCCTGGGTGTGGCACATGCTAATAATCACATTTCTATCTAGATGTGACGTGAGCTAAAGTTAAGAGTGTGGACATGCTAATATTCAAAGTCTTATCTAAATGGAACGCAGGCCAATATTCACAATTCTGTCCAAGTGTGGATGTGCTAACATTCACGATTCTGTCCAAGTGTGGACATGCTAATATTCGCAACTCTGTCTAGATGCAACGCAGGCCAATATTCACAATTCTGTCTAGGTGTGGACAGGCTGATATTCAAAATTCTGTCTAGGTGTGGACATGCTAATAATCAATCCATCTAAATGCGGTGCGTGTTGGTCTTGACAACTATGTTACGATGTAATGCAAGGCAACTTCTACAATCCTGTCATGGATAAGTTCAGCCTGGTGGTTACAAATATCTCTGAGTGTACCTGGTGTGAGTCCAGGGCAGTCTATGTTATTGGGAGGTAAGATAGATTGGCAGGGGTTTTCTGGCATGGAGTGATTGCTCTACTCCCCACCCGTGCCACACTCACAGTTTTTGTTGGTGTCTGTTGGCTGCTGGCTTCACTGGCTTCCCCTGCGGACACCTGGAGACGCATCTCGGAGCTGCCAATGTAGGAGCTGCCCTTGGCCTTAGGACCCTTAGCCGCAGGGGGCTGCCGGGCAAAGGGCTGCCCTGGGAGGACCAGTGATGAAGTGGAGGTGGACCAGTGAGAGCGTGCCTGGGCGGGTCAGGAAGCGGTAGACTCGATGCCTACAGTGCATGGACCAATGGGAGGGAGGGAGGATCGGAGGCGGGTGGGCTGGGAAACCAGGAAGGGGATGCAGGGAGGAAGGGGACGCAAGGGCCTGCTCCTGGGCACGGGCCCATGAACAAATGGGCATTTAAAAAAACAAAAAACAAAGGTGCTTAGAGGGCCGCACACTCACCGCGCTCCTCGGATGGCAAATGGAGTCGGTGAGACCCACGCGAGTTGGTAGACTCGATGCCTACAGTGCAGGACCAATGGGAGGTAGGGAGGGTGGATCGGGAGACGGGCGGGCTGGGAAACCAGGAAGGGGCTGCGGGGAGGAAGGGGATGCAAGGGCCTGCTCCTGGGCACGGGCCCACGAACAAATGGGCATTTAAAAAAACAAATAAAAAACAAAGGTGCTTACAGGGCCGCACACTCACCACGCTCCTCGGATGGCAAATGGAGCCGGTGAGACCCACGCGAGTCGGTAGACTCGATGCCTACAGTGCATGGACCAATGGAAGGGAGGGAGGGTGGATTGGGAGGTGGGCGGCTGGGAAACCAGGAAGGGGCTGCGGGGAGGAAGGGGACGCAAGGGCCTGCTCCTCGGCACGGGCCCACGAACAAATGGGCATTTAAAAAAACAAAAAAAACAAAGGTAATTACAGGGCTGCACACTCACCGCGCTCCTCGGATGGCAAATGGAGCCGGTGAGACCCACGCGAGTCGGTAGACTCGATGCCTACAGTGCATGGACCAAGTGGAGGGAGGGAGGGTCGATCGGGAGGCGGGCGGGCTGTGAAACCAGGAAGGGGCTGCGGGGAGGAAGGGGACGCAAGGGCCTGCTCCAGGGCACGGGCCCACGAACAAATGGGCATTTTAAAAAAAAAAAACAAAGGTGCTTACAGGGCCGCACACTCACCGCGCTCCTCGGATGGCAAATGGACTGGATTTCAACAGAATCAATATGCAAATGCCACAATAGTGCAGTAGAATGGGGTATTGCTCCTCTTCCCATTCTTAATGTGTCACCAGCAGTTCATTTTTGACAAACCATACAATTAAGGACAAAGTTGGCCATATGCACATTTAAATTTGGGACGAACCTATCATCCAAATTAGTTACCGCTAGACACTCCATTGTGGTATGTGCTGGATAATGTAACTGGTCCAGCGCTACTGTGAGCAGCTCAATAGGCATGAAATGTTTCCCTGTGGTATCCTGTCACCAAATCAATTTGACGTTGGATAATGAGCACCCCTTTTTTCCCACAGCTCTTGCTTTTTTGTGGTGTGCATCCCTGAAACTCTAGAATCTGTGTTACTGGCAGTGCATTAAAACATTTTTTAATCACCATGTTATGGGTATACTTGGGGCAGTTCTAATGTCTACTATCTCCGTAAAATACACTGTCCTTTTGACTTCTGTATCTGCACCACTTGTGTGCGCTGTGCACTTCACCACAGCGATAACCGGCAGATATTAGAGTGCGTGCAATAACCTCTCTTACAATAGTGTTCTGTACGGTGTGATGTCTGTGCACTGGAAGTATCTCCGTTTCCAAAGTGACAGTCATGGGTGTACTGTGATCATCACGTAGGTGGAGTTGGAAAACAATTTTACTGAGTCATCCCTGTGGGATTCAAGCACTAAAATCATTGCTACTAATTCTGCCGCTTGTGCTGAAAAATGTGCTGGCAATCTTGAACTTTCCACTACCTCAACCCTTCCACTCTCTGTTGCTTTATTACTGCTGTCACACTTTTTCTCACTGCAGTACTTTGATCTATTTTTGATGAACCATAAACAAAGATATGGGGCACATCATCATAATAATCAGTGTAGGAAGTACAATCATGTATATTATCGCCCTCTGTTGCCCTTTCTGCTTTAAGTTTTGCTGGGTTCACTATGTGGCACCTGCCAATTTTGATTGATGGATTAAATAGTATGACCTCATAGCAAGATGTTCTCTGTGTAGTCAATGTGCTTTTGGGCTTTTCAAGGATGGCAAAAAGAACAGGTGCAGCATATAATGTGACTGAACAGCCCATTGTTATATTGGATGATTTCTCAATTGCAAAAGCTGCTGCAGGCAATGCTTGCTCACATGGGTAATGGCCTCTCATTACTGGATCTAAGATCCCGCTATAAAATATGCCATTTGTTTGTGTCCCATTGAAATTTTATCTTTGAGAACAGCTGCCATCACAACCCCATTTGAATGGGAAAACATGACATTCTCTTCATTGTAATCTGGGATGCCTAACACAGGAGCTGTGCTTATTGCTTTTTTTTTTGTATTAATGAAAGGCATCCATCATGTTGCCTGTCCATACAACATCACTCCTCTTTCTGCACTTATTTCAGTCCTTCTAAGAGTGGCCGATCATACGTGCGGTAGCCAAAGACCCATACACGACAATAATTGCAGTCCCAAAAAACTGCTGCAGCTCTTTTATTGCATTTGGCCGGGCCGTTTTGGTTATAGCCTCTGCTTTTTCAGGTGTGACCTTTCTCCCTTCTTTTGATATTATCTGCCCTATATAAAATATATCTTCCAGGCAATATTGCAGTTTCTCTTTGTCCACATTGTACATTTTTTCAGCCAGAACTGTGAATAGTTCCACTGAGTCTTTCCTACATTCTTCCTCTGTGGTACTGCAAACTAGCAAGTCATCAACATACTGTATTGCTGTGAATACAGTTTGTACATTTCCCAGGTCCATCTGCAAAACCCTATTGAAAATAATGGGGAACTCACATTACCCCTGGGGGAGACGACTGTGCTGTGATCTAATTCCGCAATAAGTAAACGCGGTCCAATTTTGGGAGTCTTCGTGCAGTGGGATGGAAAAACATTTTTTTCAAGTCAATCAAAGTGAAATATTGGGCTGTAGGCAGTATGTTGCATAGTATTGTTGCTAGATTTGGCTCCAATGGGAATTCTGCCTCAACAATTTTATTCGGAGGGTGTAAATCCTGTATAAATCTCCAAAAGCCTCCTTGCACCCTTTTTACTGGGGACACTAATATACTTTGTCGCACTAAGGCAGCGATAATTTCATAGACACCCTCGTCAGCTTCTTTTGACATGGATTAATTATGACATTAGTAATGACATGGGTTAATATTGGGGTACTGGGATGAGGAATATGTGGGGGTAATGACATTAATTACTATTGGGTTCTTGGGATGAGAACAAGGGATATGGGGGTAATGACATGGATTACTATTGGATACTGGGATGAGAAAGATGGATGTTTGTGCAATAACATGATTTACTATTGGGGTTATGGGACGAGTAAGAGGAATGGACAGGTAATCATATTGATTACAATTGGGTATTATGATGAGGAAGAGGGATGTAGGGGTAATGACTGATTCCTATTGACATTGATTACATTTGGGGTACTGGGATAAGGAAGAGAGATGTGGGGGTAATGGCATGTATTACTATTGGGTTACTGGTACAAGAAAGAGGAATTTGGGGTTAATGACATAGATTACTATTGGGTATTCGGACGATGAATAGGAATGTGGGGGTAATGACATGTATTACTATTGGGGTACAGTAACAAGTAAAAAGGATTTGGGGTAATGTCACGGATTAATATTGGGGTCTTGTGGTAAGGAAGAGTGATGTGGGGGTAATGGCATTGATTAGATGTGGGGTACTGAGACAAGGAAGAGAGGTGTTGCGTAATGGAGAGATCTGCATTGCTGGCATGCGTTCACTGTTAAGCCATGTGAAAAGCTTGTCTACTCAAAACAAAGGCTATTGCAAACATGCACCAACATCACTTGATCTTCTGTTGCACACTATTTATTTAATGGCATGAACCAAGTAAAAGCGTTTAAAGCAGATCCAAAACCTCTTCTCCCACACATTTTAGGTTAATTTAGGAAGCAAGCCCTGTAATATCTGTGCAATTAAAACAGTGATTGTTTCCTATGTTAACCTAAAATACACCACTTTCCGTAACTAGCACTTACTGTGCATTCCTCATCTCAATATTGTGCATTTTATTTTCGTAAAGTATTTACTCTTTTCTTTTACCACTTGAAATTAATCAAGATTCAAATCGAGATCTTTGAAAAATGTTCAGAAAAACTAACAAATCTACACTATTCTGAGGCCATAAACCTTTGCAAATCCCCCTGCCCACATGTTCCTCAACGTCATAACATTCCTTCTCACACCCATATATCTTTTTAGGGCAGTTTCCAAAAAACAAACTTGGATCCGAATCCATGAATGCAAAACGTGAAAAACACACCCTTTTATGACCCTATATATCTTTTGAGCTGTGACACATAATTGCACAAAATGTTCCCGTTTTGGGGGGCCCAGGCAAGACATCCTCTTTGGAGAATTTCGTGGTGATCCGTCATATGGCTCAAAGGTTATTAGACATAGAAATTATACATTTCCTCTGAATGATAGGTTTCCTAACGAGTGACTATCCAGTTCGCTACAATAAGGATGTTTGCTTTTTAACATTTGCTCTTCCAAGGCAGTCAAATGCCAACATCATGTCAGTCCACATCGGTATTATCTCACTGATGGCCCTCGGACGTAATCCTGTGTTTTTTGACATTACACTTTTTTGTGGAGCTCAATAGCTTGGAGCTCCAACTGGCTGTCATCTAATCACATTGGTGCAATTTCTAATAGTAAGCGGAGCAAGTACAATTCACAGTACAAAGATAAATGCACAAGGAACAAGGCTAAATTGGGGGCATACGTACCATGAGATGTCAAAGCCTACGTTTAAGATCGTTGTTTCGTTCTCCCCTTTTCCCCTCCCTTGCCTTTGCGCACTCTGAAACACTTGTGTATGAGCGTGATAGAAATAAAATATCAATTCAAATCAATACATGTACACACTGATGATTAATTTCTATGGCAAATCCCTTGTTGGGAATTCAATTCAGAAATGTCAGGGTAATCAGTAATCCGAAAGAGATCAAATTCAGGGCCCTTTGGTATAAATACAGAATTTGACTTTCCTCCGTTTTCAAGGTGATGAAAATATTGTTCCACTTTGAGGGAGGAAGTTATATCTGTAGATAGTTATCATACTCCACTGCTTTTTCACCTGCACTGCGCCAAGTTTGTCTTATGCTATTTCTGAAGAGAACACATTCCGTCTTGCTGGTAACGTTTTTTTTAAGTAGGCACCTGGACTTAATGTCGCCTCTTTCTTTATCTAGATTTGCGTGCTGATAAAAATCTCTAAGAAGCTTCTGCTAGTAGTTGCATAACCCTTCAAAATCCTTCTCTTCAAAGTTTTGGGACTTGATGTTTCTAGCTTTCATGGCTGTACAATTTTGATTCTTAGGCCCTGCCATGTCCTTTCTCCTTTTAAATGGACCGACATATTAAAGACATACACAATTACCGGCAAAACAAACTGGGTTATTGCCAAGTTCAAGAAACATACATTTGCATTGCAAAAATACACATTGGTATATTGGTTGCTGTACAAAGCATAGCAGAGCATGGTTTGTATGTGCAATTAATAGGTTGGGCTTAGTATCAATGTGTGTGGGTTAAAATAAAACATCCAATCTATTGTCCACACAGGCATGACAGTGGATACGCTTTTTTTCACTAATAATCCTGGGAAAAACTAATTCCCAGGTCGTATAATATTACTACATACTATCCAGGGGCACCACGAGAAGCGTCATGTATTATTTAACAAATATGTTTTGCCCAAGTGAAACCCCTGTGTTGCTATACTATTTCTACTTGAAAGCCTTCCATCAACAAGTAGACTCTTTTTAAGTGAGGCCTTAGGCAAATGTCTTCCGCAAACTGCATCCACATTGATACATTGGCCATTTTATTGACCAGGGTGGTGAAAAGACATGGGAACCCGCGTGGGCCTAGCCGCCCTTTAAACCTCGGCTTTGAAAAGGGTGGTACAGGCAGCAGCCGCAATCCTGCACTGCGGCTGTCACTGCAATGCATCGCTGCGTAGATCCCGTGCTTTTTTCAGGTGAATAATGTAGGAGGAAATCAAAGATGATTCAAGCCTCTCCACCTGCATCAACATTAATTGGGGTCGAAACTCAGTTGGCCTCCAAGGAGCGGGGAAACCCGCGCAAGCCCCGCCTGGGGGATCCTAACGAAAATGTCACCGATCAGAAAAGCACAGAAGGGCTTGTCTGTGTGTGTGCATTTCTTTTTAAATACAGAATCAAATTTGCTCCTCATTTGAAATGAGGCTGTAGGTATGCATTGGAGATTGTTTTGAGCTTCGATATTGATGACTGTAGTGCTAAAATAAATGGTGTCCTTTTTGCGATTATCCAATGGAAATAGAACCGACTGCAATTTGCTGATAACTTGCAAGAAAGCAAATGTAATTGTCCCATTCACTCGCTCTTCTTTATTTACTGTTTAGTCAGTTGCTGCTGCTGAATCAATCTGTCAATATCTAGATAAAGCCCTGATTGAAGTTGCTGTCTGATTTATTTAGAAGCTAAGCCAGCATCATTGAGATAAATCTCGTGGTTAAAGTCTGTAATATGTAATCTGTAAATGGAAAACTAGGTTTCACAAATGAAGTTGGTTTTGCATCACTGTCAAATCGTTCTGACAAAATAAAATAAATAAACTTTTTAAATTCATACAAAAATCTCATCATTTATAGACAGTTTGCTTTGCTCTAATGTCCAACGATTACTTGTGAAACAACCATCCTGTTAGCAATATGGACCTCATTACAAGTTTAGCGGTGTGGTAAAAACAACAGTAACAGAATTACCACCACTTTTGTTGGTGGTAAAGGAATTACCGCTGCATTTACCACACCGCCAAACTACGAGTTTGGACTTGGAGTGAAGGATTTACCTCCAGCGTTATGCTAAAGGTAAATCTTTCACTTTAAAGCCAAAAATCGGGGGATTAATTGCGGCAGAATTACTGCTTGCCAAAACCCCCATGGATCCATATGGGCTCAAAAAATGGGGACTAGCACTGTTATACCATCACTCGAAATCCGGTGGTAAATCTACAGTACCAGTAACAGTAACTCATTTTGTCATTAATTCAACAGAATAACTGCCAAATTGCCACTAAACTCAGAATCAGGCAATATGTCCCTAATTTTACATAAGGTGTCCCGTAGGAAGTTAAAAGGTTTCGGGGGGAAGTTTCTTAAAAGTATGTGCTTCACAAGGAGAAGTGTGATAGCTCAACAATGCTCTTGCGCCATCACGCATCTCACTGCAAGACATGAATTCAGCCTACATGAGAACAAAACGTCAGCTGTGCACAACATAGGGCAAAACCAGGCACACATTAGAGGGCAAGTAATCGCCCATGTCACTCGATTTGAAGTATTGTTGTGCAAATGGAGTTACATGCAAGATGTTGCATCAAAAAGTCTGCATCACGTCATATGTGCCAGAATGTGTGCAACTAAAATCAAAACCGCAATCAAATCAGGAAGTATCCTCCAATCACTAATAAGTGCAAGCCACCACAGTGCAAGGAAGTGAACTTTACCCAGGGCCTTGTGCAGTAGGCCCATAAACCGATCAGAAAAAACAATCCAACGAATCAATAATGGAGTGCACGTTTTACAAGAAAAATAGGTTTTATTAAATGTAAATACGGCTGGGAGGGTCAGTCAGCTCCGTCGAAGTGAAAACCCTCTTGGCACGCACATATTAGTTTACAGTTTTTATAGAGGAAAACCACAAGACAGCATTTGTTGCAAATATCAAGTGCATGTTAATCTCACGCTACCCACTGGCTAGTTCATCTACAAAAATCTAAATACAACCAATAGAACCCAAACCCAGTGGCTAGTAACCTACCAACGGTCATTTAAATGCTGCCCCCTACGAATGACCTAATTTTGTAGTCAGAAAAAAATACTCAGCTTTGATTGGACAATATTATTGATATGACTGTTGTTACAATGGCCTTTCCCCATTGGCCAGGACACCTTCATGATGATACTGCCCCTCCAGATGACACAATCCTGAAGCGAGTGTGAACAGTGAATTCAGTTCCCTGTGGCAACAAAATGGACACAATACTACTTTCTCATGAGACCAGACAACTTGGCACCCCCCAGCGACTCTCCGACCTTGCAGCTGTAGATTTGGCAACACCACATGTGACTCCCGTCTTGAAACATGTTGCTTTCCTAGCACACATCCTCCCATATCTCTCTTGTGAACTCTGTGGCTTCATAAAAATGCAACAGCGATACTGCCCTTAAGGACTAATTTCTCTGATGTATTTTCTCAATTTAGCCTGTCAGCTGCAGTTCAAATGGTCCTACCACTCCTCAATGGGAGCAGTACAACCCCAAACTCTTTCAGTGCCCTGACTAGGTCTTGCCTCGTACCCTGTTCACACCAAAACTTGTCCTTCACTGCCATTACATGTATCTAATGTTGGGAGCAAAGTGTTACCTATCTCCTGCATGAAGGGCCTGAGAACAGCTAACTCTTGCAACAACAATAACCAATCTTTGTGCAATGCTTCACCCTTCCTCCAAGGGCCTTTGCAATCTGGGCGCTCATGGGGGATGCGGGGCAAGAATAAAATTGAACTGAATGAACAGGTCCGAAACTCAGGAATGCGTTTTAGTACCCTGCGTGGCAGAAAGCTACACACTCTAACATGGCCTATTTTTTTAAAATTAATTTGTTATTTAATTTAGCTGAAAGTAATCAACTTTTTCAATCAGTAAATGAATTGATCAATAAATTCATCAAAAGAAATAACACAAACAAATAACACAACAAGACAATACACATGATAAACAAGGAAGAAGAATAAAGAAAAACCAAAATACAAGCTGTTACAAATATATTCTTGGACTTAACATTTTTAAAAGAAAACCACCCTTAAAAACCAGCAAAGGAAATATCATAAAAACACAGTAAACTAATCTTAAAGTAATGTTCTTTTAGCTCTAAATTAGCAACATATAGCCGAAAACATCTCTTGATATTTCCTTCAATACAAAAGCCTTACTATAACAACTAACAGGGTAATTCATGGAATAAATGTGCGCCGAAAAGGGGAGCGCAAGCGTGAAAATTGCAGCACACGTGTGCTAAAGCCACAAACGCAGCTGTTTGTCGAATCATGGAATGCGCTGCGCGTGTAAATCCTGGGATGTGCACCAAATCCGTGGGTGGCGCACACAGGCACACACTTCATCAAACGCTGTGCGCAACGCACACAGGGAAAGTGCACAACGTGTAGCGCACACAAGAAAAGTGGGCGGAACGCGAGGCATAACACGCGTAATGCGGAACAACATGTGATAATGTGGGCGTTACGGGTGAAGTACAGGACGTAAATGCTCGCAACGCCCACACGAACGCTTACAACACGTATTCATGGAATCGAACAGGGGAAACCCGTGCGCCAAAAAAGACGCGCTAATCCAGAAACACATACGCCAGCAGGAAGCAGGCGTAAGCGGCCCCGCACAGTATAAAAGTGCGCACAAACAACAAACAAGCTCATACGCTACGATGAACATACCCTTCCTCGCAGCCGTGGTTGTGGGACAACGCAGGAGGAGGAGGATAGCAAGGCCCTGCATTTTTTTTACCCAGGACCAGCCTTTTTGGGATGCCTGATGACCAGGTCTATGGGAGATACAGGTTTCCACCACTAATAATCCTAGAACTGGTCAGGGAGTGGGAGGATGACCTCACATCACCCACCCTGTGCTCCCAAGCACTGAGCCCCTTGGAAAAGGTGTTCAATGTACTGCACTTCTTGGAAACTGGGTCATTTCAGCGGACAAGTGCCATAGTTGGGGGGGGGGTGTCTCACAGGCCACGCAGTTACGCTGCCTACACCAGGTGTTGGCAATCATGACTGCATGTGCTGCAGTCCGCAGGCACATATACATGCCCAGAAAACCTGCAGAAAGGCAGGCCGTCATCCAGGACTTTTACGGGGTGGCACACTTCCCGAAAGTGCTAGGTGCCATTGATTGCACCCATGTGGCTCTCAGAGCACATCTATCGAAACCGCAAGCACTGGCATTCCATCAACATGCAGGTTGTATGTGATGCCAAGGGAATCGTCACCTCAGTATATGTCAACTATCCGGGGTCCAGCCATGATAGTTTCATATTCCAAATGTCACCTCTAAACCGGGACGTGGAAGCTGGGAGGCATGGCGACACATGGCTAATTGGGGAGTATAAAGGCCTCTGCACATGCATGCATGTCAGACACTGAGAAATGGGAAAAAATCCACTAATGACAACCATTAGCACCTCCCCAGGGGACAGTGCCTACCCTCTGAGCACCTACAGGAGGACACCAATACGGAACCCCACCACACTACCTGGGGTAATATGCATCACAGCCCATATTGCAACCCGGGGCATAGTGGAGCGCACATTCGGAGTGCTGAAGTCACGCTTTTGCTCCCTTGACCTCTCTGATTGGCAGCTGCTATATGCGCCCCCTGTAGTGTACAGGATCATAGTGGCAGCATATATCCTGCACAACGTTGCAACCCGGCGGGGGCGTGCCGGTGGACATGGTGGTGCCCCCACATCCCCAACCACATGCACGGCCGCTCCACATGGGAGGTGAAAGGGCACATGGTGAGGCAGCCCGTACCAAGCTTGTGGCAAATTTCTTCACCTAAAATCCCACCCCTGCGGAGTGCACACAGGTCTGGCACACACCAGCTGACAATTTATGATGATGACAAAAGGGACAGTCAACTGTCACAACCATACCACCCTGAGATTGTTTACCTGGAAGTGCTACATTGTGTGCATCCCTAGCTACTTAAACACACCCAATGCTGTGTCAGTAAAAGGCACACATTCATGCAGCATGAAGGACTACCCCATTGCAAAACACTACTACCAAATAGTGGCATGTCACCCAACCCCTCCCTAACCCCATCTCAGCTACCCAACACACCATGGCATGGCATGCGATGTGAAAGCAACCAAATGAATGCACATCACATGACACAAGTGTCACAAAGTGCACCGTCCCAAATGGAAACAGGCCACAGACAATTGCCTCTCACTAATGAAAAAAACAGCACACATGAACAAATACTTACCAGCAAGACAAAACATCAGTACAAGATCCACAATGGCAACATATGACAGTAAAAAAGGAAATTAGTACAAGTGTCACAACCTGCCTAAGGCAGCAAATCGACCCCTTCCAACTGCAGTGTGTTGCTGGTAGGCAAATGTGGCAGTGTACTGCATACAACATGAACTGCATCTGCAATAGAGACGGGCTTTTTAAGACATGAAGAAGCTACATGTATATATGCAAAAATTCCTGTATGTAAAACCATATACAAATCCAACATGCAGTGGAGAAATGAACAACCATCCCCACTAGGGATGTATACACAGTTTAGACTACAGACTGCCCACACAACGTATGGGAGCCCAATGCCTCTGTGTAAGTTACAGTCACTTGGTCACACCCTTTGCGAGTCCATGGAAAGGGAAAGCAGGAGGGTGTGTGTGTCAGGAACCCAAGTTTCTAACCCAAAGACAGGACAAGACTGCATGTGTTCAGCTGGAATACACAGTGGATGCCTATGGGAGCCACACAAAGCAACACACCTAACATGAATTCACAATCTGAAAGAAAATGGTTATGAACAAAAAAGTAAATGCAAATTAAATAAAGAAAAAGAACAAGTAAATGTAAAGTAAACAAAATAAATGAAATAATAAAGTAAAAATCAGAATCCAAATCAAATAAATATAAATGTATGAAAATCAAAATAACAAATTAAAAATTAAAATAAAATGCGGGTCTGAAAGGTTTGGTTCTGCAGGATGATGGTACGGAGTTCCCCATGCAGCACTTCACGGGTAGCACGCATTTTTGCCTGCAAGGCCTCGCGTGATGCCCAGATCTCCTCACGGGTTGCCTGGAGCTCAGCTGAGAGTGTGCGTGTCAGCTGCTCCAGCTGCTGTTCTGACCTTGTACACTTCAAGTGCACCCAGAGTATCTCTGAGGGACCTGTGTTCTAACCTCAGGGCATCCCTGTGGGCCTGTGACTCTACAGATATGGCTGTATGCAGAGTCTCCAGTCCAGCCCGTCGGCCCCTGTTGGACGCCAACATGTCCTCCCTGTGTGAGCGGCACATGGACTCTGTTTCCTGCTGTTGGAGCTCCACCTGGGGGGAGAATGGAAGTGGCCACCCTATCCATGGCCTGAGCCATCATTTCACATGATGCCCCCTGTTGTGCTGCAATGGTATATATGGAGTTCTCCCACACAGTATTGCCTGGTGATGCATGGCCACCGCGTTGGCAGGCACCACACCTGTTTGGAGCAAGGCGATGTGCACCGTGCTGTGCTGGCACTGCCTGAGACTGCAGGACTGCATTCATGCTTTGATCTGCTGGCCCAGGAACAAGAGCAAATATAGTGGAGTGTGACCCTGCTTCTGTAACCACCACAGGCGGAATTTCCAACACTGAATGGCCCATAGCAGGGTCTACCCCCAGTGCAGGTGGGTTGGACAGAACAGCATCCCTGCCAGAAACACTCACCTGCGTCGGGACATTTGTCTCAATGTCAGATTCAGCACCTGAGCTGTAGAGGTCTTGCGGAGGTGTACCCAGTGACACCCGTGGACAGGATGGTATGTAGGAGTAATGGATTTTCACCCACCACCACCCCACATCCTCCACTGGTGCCTGGTTGTGTCTGTGAGTACTCCTGCCTCTGCACCATCTCCTTCTCCTCAACAGCATCTAGTGCCTCATCAACTGCAAAAACATAAAAGAAAAGTAATGAAGACAGGCATGAGCAGCATAGCCCACAAACATAGGCATCACGAGGTACACATCGAATACATAAATGACACATGTCACACATGACAATAACTGTGGCATGCATGCACTGGCAATGAAGTGGAAGGGGAGCCTAAAAGCAGCCACTGAGGACTCCAAGATGGGAAAGCAACACAAGTGCTGCATAGCACCGGCATCACACATTAGCCTGTGAGTGGCATGGACAATCCACATACATGACACATGCCGGCACACAGATGGCACATAGCATAGCCATGGCAGATTTGACAAGGACACCCAGATGGTAGCAAATCAGTACTGTCACTCATCCATGTGAGATGGACATCATGAAATAGAACATGCACAAGAGTGTGACAAAACACGCATGTGACACACGCTGCAACAAAGCCAGTGTTCACTAATGCAGTGTCATGATCTCTGCTTCCAAGAGATCAGGACTTGCCCGACTCCCTTGGAAGCAGACCCATAACCCCGGTTCCGAGTGCCAGCCAGTCCCAATTGGGACCTTTTGGACCCTGTCCTGGCGCCAGTGGCACCAGGCTCATAAAGATGCCCAGTCCCAGCGCTGGAAGCGCCGGGCTCATAATGCTTGGGTGGACTTACCTGCAGCAGACCATGCTGCTTACTTACCTGCCAGTTGAACCCCTGATCCTCTTCTGTTTGGGACTACTTTTCCTGTTGGGTGGGGCAGGAGCCACTCCCTAGGTTCAGAACACTGGAACTCTTCTGGAAAGCAGGAACTCTTTTCTTACCTAGGCATGGCTGTGGAAGGAGACACCTAAGCACTACAGGAGGCTATTTAAACCACACCCGATGGATGAATCTTGCTTTGTGTTATTCTGCATTCTCTGCAGCAGAACGCTCATCGTGTCTTCTGCTTCTGATCCTGGGCCTAAGGGAACAAAGGCTTACCATCCTGGAATCCAGTCTTCAGCAGCACCTGTAAAGACAAAGAAAGAACAGGTTAGCACTACGGTCTTCAGTGGCAGCGCATCTCTTACCTGGTCCATCGGCTGTCACCAACGCCTCGCGCTGCATTCCGGCATCTGAAAGACAAAGGCTTACCTACTCTTTGCATGCTCCGGAGGTCTTCGCACTGCATTCCGGCATCTGAAAGACAAAAGCTTACCAGCTCTTCGCACGCTCCGGAGGCCTTCGGCGCTGCATCCCGCATCTGAAAGACAAAAGAAGGTGCGTTTAAAGACATTGGGCAACTTTATTACTCACGTGCCATTACTCCTTCCCACGCCGAATCCAGTGGGTATTCCAGCACCCTTCAGCTTCTCTAAAGCTCCGAACTTGTACCTGCAAGATAAAAGGGACAGTTAGTGCACATCGTGAAGCAGGCTACAAGCGCTTACTTACGTGCTTCCAGGCGCTTCTATTCCTCACGCGGGTTTGATCCTCAACTCTCATCAGCCCGCCATCCGCCATCGCCGGAACCCTGCAAAACAAGAGATATCATTACAAAAGACTTTTAAGACATTTGAAGTGCCCAGAACTTACCGTTCGTGCAGTTAACGACGGACAGCAGTCCTCTGAGCTCAAGAGGCCTGCACCCTTATCCAGTGAAGAAACTGGTTACGGCACCCTGCCCCGAGGCAGATGGAGAGCTCGGCGTTCACTTACCTAAGGTGAGGGCGTTAACCTTTGGGGTTCTACAGGAGAAGAGAAAGGGAAGAGGAGAGAGGCACCCAATAACCCCAGTTCATTAATCCCATATTTTCTATCTGCAGACATCTTACTCTTCGAGTCAGACATACAGTGCACAGAGGTCCAGCCCAAAGAGCCAACCGTGTGTTACACATCACCTTTGAAGATACGGCATTCACCCAGTCAAGACCGGCGCCTCTGCGGGAATCAGGTGAGCGTTACATGCAGTGATGGCAGGCACATGGATACATCAATGTTTGGTGACTTGAACATGACAGAAGACAATTGTCATGTTGAACATTCAAACAGGGCCCCGAAGTGAATGTGTGCAGGCCATGTGTAGGTGCACATTACCCAATCAGCCTGATTGATGAAATCATTTCCATAATAAGTAAACAAATGTGGGTATTGTGGGGTGTAATCCATGTCTGAAGTATGTTACAATTGGGGCAGAACGGCACAAAATTGTGTGGTAAACATGCAAAGGATCTCATCAATCAGGCAGAATGAACAGGAAAACAGTATGAACAATGTTGTGGCATGATGGCAGTTGAAGGGCAAGTGCAGTAATCAGGTGGAAATTGTTAACTGTGGTCAGAATGGATACTGTAAAACCCAAACCCAAGGCCAGGGGATGTTTTGGAGGCACCACATGGGTGACCCATAGCAGTCATGACTACACAGCCTCACGTGGCACACAATCAGAGCACATCACCCAAGCATCATACACATGGTTTGCACACACATGTATGGCCACTCACTGGATATTGCCTCAAGATCTGGTAGGTCTCCCACGCCTTGGATCTGATCCTCTGTGATGAAGCCTCCAGCGATAGACTCTGTGAGTACTTCCTCCTCTGGTGGAGACCCACTGCCAGTGACCAGAGTAGAGGTATGATTGGAAGCCAGCTTGTTCTTTGCTCTTCGTTTGAGGTCTTTCCACCGCTTAGAGAAATCATCAGCTGTGCGCCTCACAAATCCAAGGGAACTAATCTGGTCCGCGATGCACTTCCAGTGGGCCCTACATTAAGCAGTCGTAGTCTTGCACCCTGCAGTCACCAGAATTTTGCGGCCATGGGGCGATACGTAGCCCACAAGTGCGTCTAGTTCCACATCATTGCAACTACGCTTCCTTGACGTGCCGGAGGGGGGAGCCGTGTCTGGGGTCCCAGCCTGTACCGCAAGAGCACCCTTCTTCCTCTTGAGAGGTGGTGCGGACCCTGAGTGGCTTAAGCCGCTCTGGTTGGTAGGGGCTGAAGCGCAGGTGGACTGGGCACTGGAAGTAGCCAAAGGCACGATGACCAAACGTCTCACTGCAGGCATTGGCTGCTGGGTGATGTTGGCAGGACCAACCTCGGTGTGATGGACTTGGACCAACACTGTCCCGGCTGGGTGACTCAGAGCTGGGTGGATTGAGCTGCAGCTGCCCCTGCAGCCTCCTCACCCTGGCTACTTGGGGCAGCAGTTGACATTGCTGCCCCAGATCCAAGTGGCCTGGTGACAGCAACTTTCACCGCCACACGTGGCTTTGACTTGGTGACACAGAAGTCAGCCTGGGAGTCATCCTGTGCCAGTTTGGTCGACAATATGGGCCGGGGTAAGAAGGCCTGAGCTGGGATGGCGTCAGCTGCATCTCCCCAACCCATTGGGGGAGGCATAGGTGTCCCTGATTTGTCCTCCACACACTGGCCTCTTGGGCCACCCTGCACATCCTGGCCACCTCCACTACCGTGAACACCTCTTGTAGGTCAGCCCCCTTTGCCTCCCTTACCACTTGGTCACCTCCCAACCATGGCACTGATGTTCTTGTGCAAATGGGAGGTGCAGTAAACAATTGTCCTTGGCAATTGGGGTGAAAGGGGCAGGGTACCAGATGGAATACGTACCCTTGTGCTCTAGCAAGGCTGTCTATGACCCCTGGAGGAAGATGACAGGTCACTCAACGCTCAGGCACCCCAAAAACAAAATTTAATGTGTATGCGACCCCTGGTAGCCTACATGCGTGGAATAAAGAACCGGCACTACGCTCGTGGCACCCAGAAACACAGAAATGAGCGTACGCGTGGTACACACAGGCTACAATGACCTCTGAATGGGAACGCGAAACACAGAGACAACCACAGTTGAAAAATATGTGCTCAACTCACCGTCTGCCTGAAAAAAGAATGTGAAAAAGACGTGCATGTGCGCGTTGGCAACACCCTCGCCAAAAGAGGAATTGAACGCTGTCTGAGTATACAAGGAGTACGAACTGGAACCGTTGTGAAGTAATCGTGTGTGAACTGACAAGAAGTACAAGAATCACCCGCTTGCTCTGCACAAAAAGCACGTACAAGAAAATGGCGTCCTACGCGTACCTTTTAACCCAGCCCACACGTGCGACTTCACTTACGCGTGTACGCGTTAAGGGCTTTTCCTCCAATTACACGCAGTGACACCCGGACATGCAGTTTTTGCACGTGTACAATCAACATGCACCCGTGTGGAGGGAAACGCTCGCGCGTGTTACGTCACAGACGTGCTTACGCGCTAAGGGCCTTTCCTCGAATTACACGCTGACGTGCAGTTTTTTCACGTGCCAAATCACTCTGTATCAAGCTGGCCACGCGACAACACATGGAAGACCATGCTCCTGCCCAGAAGGCCATTTTCCTGCCCCCAGAGACCCCAGCTCCCACCTGCCATCTGCTGCTGCCTGCCACCCTGCTGGCCACATGCCCTGCTATTTGGCACCTGCACATCAGCCATCTGCAGGGGTCCAGTTGCTGTGACCACCCCTGCTGGAACAGAAGACTCCCGACTAGTATTCCATTGCTCCACAGCCCAGCCCCAGGACCCAGTTGCCCACTCACACCTACCTCAGGGGTTGCCATGTCCAACACAACACCATCTGGCACCAGTGGCAACCCCCCAGCAGAGAGGCAGAGGGCTGCCAGCTACATTGCCAATGAAGTTGGCATCCTGGTGGAGCGTGTCCTGGGGCATTATGATGGAAGTTCACGCGCTGACAATGAAGGTTGGTGGAGGGTTTGGTTGAGGAGGAGGCCGTGGAAGGGCCACACACAGGGTCTGGAGGGGGGGGATTCCACTGGTGCTAGTGGTGCAGTCCAGGGGCAGGGACAGGAGGCAGCACAGGCGGCCGTGGAGGTGCCTGTGTGTAATCCTGTCCCCGTTCCTGTCACTGCATCCTGCCGCACCAGCAGGGATGCCTTCGTCCAGACCCGGTTTCAGCGAGGAGATGCACAAACAACTGGCCTTCCTCTTTCTGCGGACGTGGCAATCCGGGACCGTGTTGAGCCTGTCCTGGCTGGGGTCGTGTTGCGTCAACATGGCATCCGGGATGACGCTGCACGTTATTTTAGATGCCTCGTTGACCACGTCGACCTACTAGGACGGGTCACCAGTGCTGGGTTCCTCCGTGTGCTTGACCTTCTACCGACCCCCTCCTCAACTGAACCCCCTATGCGCCAGTCGTCCTCCGTGCCATCTTCCTGCCCAAGTATCACCTGGGCACCCTCTGGAGCTGCCTCTGACCCAGCGGCCAGGCTGGTGGAGGACACATCCCTGCCACAGTCGGGAGTCAGAGGTCCAGCAGGGGTGGCCACCCCAACAACTGGACCCCAGCAGGAGGAGGACGTGCAGGCATCAACAGGCAGGGCACATGCACAGCAGCAGCAGGCTCAAGGTGGGAGCGATGAAGGCTCGGGGCCATCAACATCAGACGGGCAGGCATCAGCTCGAGGGCAGGAGGAAACTGGATTGGGAGTATCTTCCATGTGGCAGCGGTTGGGCCGGCAAATAGATGCGGAGCGGCGGCGGGCGGAAGAGGGATGGCTCACTATGGTCAGGGCAGAGAACTCCATGCGCAGGGTGTTGAGACGGGCTGAGTGCCTCGAGGCAAATCGCAGGGAGTTGAAGGAGGCCATGTCTGCATCCCTGTGAGACCTCGGGCCAGGTAAGAGGCCCGCCCCGGGACGTTGAAGAGTAGTTCAATGATGCCGTTGGACTTGCCCGCCGCCTTTGTAAATAGTTCTGTAGGTGTACGTTTCCTTTCTATTTTTGTTTCTTTGGGGCGCATGGACTATGCCCCGCCTTTTTGTATATAGTTTTCGGAAGCTTTTGGAATCTGCTTAGATCACATGCTGTGCATAGGCCGACATCTAGTGGAAGCTGCAGAGTATTACAGTTTGTTTTTCGAAAATCGAAAATGGGTGTCGACACAGGGCGTGCCAGTAATACTATCCCTAGTGTGACGTCCACTGTACCCATTATCCCTCACGCATGTAGGACCCTCAGATTGTTTTTTTTCACCATACTTGTCGGAAGCATTGCGCAGAGTTCCCTGGCTTTCAGCCATATTTTTCTAAATGTCATGTAATTTCCCCGTTCTTCCACTCCCACGTCGAGACATCGAAGTTCGAAGATCGACGCTGGTCCGGAGAACAAACAACCGTCAAGAGCTGCATGATGGACTTTGGGCCTCGGAAGGCCTCTGGCCTTGGCCCGGGTCTTGGAAGGCGTCTGGCCTCGGCCCGGGAGAGTGGGGGGTGGAAACATACTCTACACTCTTATTTTTCCTACACACACTAGCCCGCTGCCACAGGGTGCGTATGGAGGGTACCCCATTTAAATCTTGCCCCAAGTGCAACCGCAACTACCCTTGGATTGACAAACATGCCACCTGTAACCTTTGCTTGCCGAGGGATCACCCCGAGGTGAACTGCAGAGCGTCTTGCCGGTTCAAGGCTAAAACACTAAAGGACAGCTCGACCAAACGTTGGGCCCACCACGCCAGGCAACTCGAGGCCATGGAAGCAGAGGGCGCCTTCAGTGATGTCAGCAATGCCGTACTTTCAGACGGCGAGGGCAAAGAGGTGTTGAAAGACACCCAAGCGCAAGTCCCCGACCTCGGAAGATTGTCCGGCAGGGCAGTTATGGGGAACAAACCCGGCGACACGAGCACTACCCACACTACTTCTACACCTAAACCCTCGAAGTCCAACTGAGACTTGACACGCGCTTGTCGAGTTCTTGGAAGGAGGCACGAAGAGAGCGGTCCACCGAATCAGTGTCCTCTGGGCATTCCTAGTCAAGATCGCCACATGACACGATGCAACCGTCCACAGTTGCCAAAGGTGCCTCACTCACCAAAGTCACGGAGGTACGCTCGTCAGAAGATATATCCGACCTTCAGGCCCAGACCGTACACCAGAAGTTGGCTCCGGCAGACCGTTCGGTGGCTGCTTCCGAGTCCCGACGTGCTCACTCGAAGGAAAGACACTACCCCCGAATCTCGACGCCAGGCGTCAAAAAGCTCAGAGAAGGTGAAAACATCAGGGAAACACTCTTCTACTCATGGGGAAGGGGATAAGCAGCAGAAGAAACCATCTCACCCTTCTTCTGCACAACAGACACATAAGGAAAGTTCAAATTCTTCAGATAAGCATAAATCCAAGACCTCTGTCCAGGCCGCTAGGTCCAAACAAGGAATAGGAGAGGAACCCTCTCAGGAAATGGTCATTCCCAGCTCCAGAAAATGGACCAGTGAAGATATAGACAGTGTAATGAATAGAATGTCCTCCCTAGCTGACTTCTACTCCAAGAACCCAGAGCAATTCCTCACCTATACCCTGGACAGTGCTTCTCCCTCAGGATCCAGGGACCCTCAGCTCCCTACTAAGAAACCTCGGGTTAAGACTCCAACTCAGGGACTGTTTTCAGACCCTTTTTACATACAGCCTTAAACTCAGTATGGTGAGGATCGACAACAGTACGATGAGGATCCAGACTTCGTAATGTTGGATGACCAAACTGGGGTGGACTATTATGGGGATGACGAGGGCCAAGAGGGGGAGGAAGATGACGTTGCAGAAGTCTACAGGATAAACTCTCCTGTTCACAAAGAACCTCAGGTTACCGACTCTCCAGTAGACAACCAGCCCCTCCTAAATGAGGTCTTGGCTAGAGCGGCAGAGCACTTCCGCATAGACACTCAGGGGGCACAGGAGGAGAAGGACTTTGCAGAAGAACTAGTGGGAGAGAAGAGACCCATTGAACAAGCCATTTTAATTCTCAAGTCCATCCAACGGAGAATTGATCCTTCCCTTCTTACTCCTAACCTCACCAGGGCCGTAAACCCCAGAATCGAGAAACTCTTCAGGGCCGCCCAGTCAGACCCACTTTACATAATGGGTCAACTGAAGCCCGACTCCTTGGTCGTTACCAAGACCAGAAAGAGGGCGGGGACACCTCTATCATCATCTGAGCCCCCCGCCCCCAGACAAGAAGAGCAAGAGAATTTACGGGTTGGGAAGGAAGGTAGCCTCCACTTCCGCTTACCAGACAAGGATTGTCAACACCACCACTCTGCTGGCAAGTTACAATTGCCACCAGTGGGAGCAGGTAGCTGCCCTCATTGACTCTGCACCGTAACCACTAAAGGGTCAGTTGGCCCAGGTCGCGTCGGAGGGGAGAGCCGTGTCCGGCTGCATCCTTAAAGCAACCTTTGATGCCGCAGATAACGCGGGCAGACTTATAGCAGAAAGCACAGTCATTAAGAGGCATGCTTGGTTAAGACAGTCAGGGTTTAAACCCGAGACACAAGCATACCTAATTGACATGCCGGTGGAACCGAATCTCCTATTTGGCAAGGTGGTTGAGGACGCATTAAAAACTGCCAAAGACGAGTATGATACTCTGAAATCCCTGGGACAGTTGACCAACAAGCCCCCTAATCATAGAGGCAATGGGAATTTTTGTCGCCCACACAGCCAAAATTCACAAAGGGGCTCCAATTATACACAGGGGCAGGGTACATCATGGGGTAACAACCAGCAGACTACACAAAGTTAAGGCAGAGGAAACAAAAGGGGCCGTGGTAGAGGTAGAGGCAGCCCCAGCAGAGGTGGCACGCCTGCCGCAAAACAGTGACGCTGCACTCGGGGTCCCTTCTCACGCATCCCCAGTAGGGGGACGCATTTCCATCTTCACCCAAGCTTGGGAAGGGATCACATCAGACAGATGGGTGCTGTCCACAGTGTCCGCAGGATACTGCATAGAACTACTTGAGCGTCCAGAAACCACCCTCCACGTCGAAAGATACATTCCTTGGACCACCAAAAGATCCTCCTCGAGGAGATCGTCAATCTTCTTGCAAAGGACGCGATAGAACTCGTCCCGGACAACCAGGTAAACAAGGGCATTTATTCAACTTACTTCCTTGTGCCAAAGAAAGATTTGACAATGCGCCCAGTATTAGACTTACGCCTTGCAAACAAGTATGTCAAGCCCCAAAAGTTTCGCATGACTACTCTCCAAGAGTTAATCCCCCTCCTAATAAAAGGGGGATTACATGGGAACATTGGATATGAAAGATGCCTATTTTCATATTTCCATGTTCCCAGCGCACAGAAGATTCTTGCGCTTAAAGGTGGACAGTCAGCACTACCAGTTCAAGGTGCTTCCCTTTGGTATAGCCTTGGCTCCAAGTGTATTCACCAAGGTACTGGCGGTGGCGGAGGCACCCCTGCGCAGGGAGGCAATCCCGGTGTACCCTTACCTGGACAACTGGCTCATCACAGGGGAGACCCCAGTAATTTGCAGGTCAAACATTCAAAGAACGATTGACCTCCTCTTCGGATTGGGTTTCTCCATAAACAAGAACAAATCAAGTCTGGTGCCAAGCACCTCCAAACAGTTCCTAGGAACTGTCTTAAACACTCAAGAGGGGTTGGCCTTTCCATCAGAGGAAAGAATTTGGAATCTACTACTGCAAATTCCTCTATACCAGCCCGGTCGCCAGATAAGGGTGTGCAAAGCGATGCGTTTGCTAGGCATGATGGCGTCATGTATTTACTTGGTCCCCCACGTGCACCTGTTCATGCGACCCATGCGAGAATGGTTGGCGAAACAGTGGTCTCAGGCAAGTGGTCAGTGGGACATCTAGTGAACGTTTCGCCAACACTTGTACAAAGTCTTCACTGGTGGACAAGAGAGAACCTGTCAAAGGGGAAACCCTTTTATGATCCAGAAGTACAGGCTGTAGTCATAACAGATGCATCCCTGTCAGGGTGGGGAGCACACCTCCTTCACCACACAGCAAAGGGTCTCTGGTCACACACAGTAGCCAAGAATCAGATCAATCTGCTAGAGCTTCTTGCAGTATTCAGAGTGCTTCAAGTGTTCCAGCCCCACCTGTTGAACCTGTCAGTGCAGATCCTGACGGACAGCACAACAGTGATGTTTTACCTAAACAAACGGGGAGGGACTCGTTCACCAAATCTGTCCAGGATTGCCCAGAAAATTTGGATATGGGCACTCAGACGGAAATGTACCTGTCATCTCAACAGGTTCCAGGGGATCTGAATTCGCTAGCGGACGCTTTGAGCAGAGATCCCCTCCCGGAAGAACACAAATGGTGTCTACTCAGTGAAGTCGTAGAAGACATCTTCTCACAGTGGGGTTTCCTCACTACAGACCTATTTGCCACAAGCGAAAACAGGCAATGCCCAGGATTCGCATCCAGGTTCCCTCAGTCAGACTCCAAGGGGAACGCCCTGTGGATGAACTGGTCAGGAATGTTTGCCTACACTTTTCCACCAACACCTCTCATGAGGAAGGTGGTCAACAAGATGCACAGGGAATCAATGACGCTCATCCTAGTTGCTCCCATGTGGGCGAGGCAACCGTGGTTCCCACACCTAAGCAGAGTAGCGGTGTGCGAACCCATCAGACTCCTGTGCTGGTACAACCTACTGTCCCAGCACCAAGGTCAAACAGTGGATCATCATCTCACCTCAATGAACCTGGCAGCATGGCTCCTGAAGTCATAGAGTTTGGACATCTCAACTTACTACAGATATGTATGGACATCCTAAAAGAATCTAGGAAACCTAACAAGAGGCACTGTTACTTTGATAAATGGAAAAGATTTGTTAATAGGTGCCAGAATAAGCAAATCAACCCGGTTGATTGCACTCCTTCCAATCTTGTCAAATACATGCTCCACCTGCTGGATGCAGGGTTGGTATTTAACTCACTCAAGGTACACCTGGCAGCGCTGTCAGCCTACACCACCTCCCACAACAAGCTTTGGTGGTGGAAGGTACCAGTGGTTAAAGCCTTCATGGAAGGGGTAAAGAGACTCCACCCTCCAATTTCAAACCCACCACCTGGGTGGGACCTTAATGTGGTGCTTGCTAAGCTCATGGGCCCACCCTTTGAACCCATGCATAAAGCCAGTCTCAAACACCTGAACTATAAAACTGCCTTCTTAGTAGCAATTACATCCATAAGAAGGGTCAATGAAATTCAGGCTCTGTCAGTGCAGCATCCTTTCTTTACTGTTCATAAGGATAAACTAATTCTATGAACACACTCTAGGTTCTCACCTAAGTTCATTTCTAAATTCCAGGTTAACCGGTCCATTGAGCTTCCGGCCTTTTTCCAAGAACCCAAAAGCTCTGCTGAGGTGAAACTACACACTCTAGATGTGCGAAGAGTGGTCCTCTACTATGTAGACAAGACCAGGCCGCTAAGAAAAAGAGACCAACTGTTTTTCTCCGTAGCTACAGGCAGAGTAGGAGATCGCGTCTCTAATCATTTCATCTCCAAGTGGATAGTCAATTGTATCCAGCTATGTTACTCCCTTTCTGAAAAGACTCTGCCTTTTACACCAAGAGCCCACTCTACAAGAGGCATTGCGCCACTCTGGCTTTCATTGCAAATGTGCCCCTTGACACCATTTGCAAAGCAGCTACATGGAGCTCTATTCACACTTTTACTCAGAACTACTGCATTGACACTCATTCCAAGACAGATACTCAAGTGGGACAAGCGGTTCTAAGACATTTATTTGCTCATGACCCTTCTAACATCCCACCTCCTTCTTCTAACACTGCTTGCTAATGTATGCACAGCATGTGATCTAAGCAGATTCCACAAGACTCAGAAGGGATACATTACTCACCGTAATCGTATTTCTGATGCTTGTATCTGCTTAGATTCACATGCGCCCGCCCTTCCTCCCCTCTGAGAGAAGGTGCATGGATGCTTGTAGTCTTATCTTTCTATCTATCTGCTTGGATAATCTTTACTCCCGCTATTCCTCATGCTACCTCATGTCAGAAAAATAAAATACAATATGAGGGTCCTACACGCGTGAGGGATCATGGGTACAGTGGACGTCACACTAGGGATAGTATTACTGGCACGCCCTGTGTAGACGCCCATTTATGAGTTTCGAAAAATAAACTGAAATACTCTGCAGCTTCCACTAGATGTCGGCCTAGGCACAGCATGTGAATCTAAGCAGATACAAGCATCAGAAATACGATTACAGTGAGTAATGTATCCCATTTTTTAGGTAGGATTTAGGTTAGGTTTCCTTTGGATTGTTGGGCTCATGGACCCTTGGATGTTCTTTTGTAAATAGTTTTCGATCTGGATTTCATTTTCTTGGACCCATGGTGGAATACTTTGCTTTTTTATAACTCTAATTTTTTTTTGATGGACAGACCCATTGGAGCCATTTTACTTTGGATTTTATTGGTTGCAGCATTTATTTTTTTTGAACATTTTTGGATTTCCAGACTTGGAATCTTTCTTTTCATTATTGTGTGGTTTTGTTTTATTCATTTCGTTAATTCTTCAATACACTATTTTTCTATACTTTACTTGTGTGGTCTTCTCTCATTTGTTTTGTGCATGTTACAATGTGGTCTTTCACTGTCATGTGTCGCCATTGTGTGGGTCTGAGGGACATGTATTCATGGGCATGCTGGTTATTTATTTTCTATCATGACATTGGGAATTCAATGTGGGGTGTTTGGACTGGGGTGGCGTGGGGTGGGATTTGGGTGGACATAAGGGCCATGGGTCTGGAGTGTGATGACGTGTTGGGTGGGGGGACATGAGTCGGGCCTGCTAGCAGGTGCCCGTCAATAGTGGGTTGGTGGGGGATATGAGTCAGGGCTCACAAGTGCATGGTGCCATGTGGGCTGCCTACAGGGCATGGTCAGGGGTGTTGGGTAGTCCCCTGTGGTGTGGGCTGCCTACAGGGCATGGTCAGGGGTCTAGGGTAGTCTCCTGTGGTGTGGGCTGCCTGCAGGCCATGGGAAGGAGAGAAAGGGCACACCCGGGAGGGGCCACAATACCAAATTGTGTGTTAAACTTCCCGCACACCCCTGAAATATACGTACCCTGCTCGCCCAAGGCCTATTGCGTGTGAAACTCCACGCATACCCGCCACATACACGTACCCCGCTCACCCAAGGCCTATCGCGTGTGAAACTCCCCGCGTACCCACGTAATACACGTTCCCCGCTGGGCCAAGGCCTATCACGTGTGAAACTTCACACGCACCCCCAAAATACACGTACCCCGCTCGCCCAAGGCCTATCGCATGTGAAACTTCCCACGCACCCCCGAAATACATGTACCCCACTCGCCCAAGGCCTATCGCCTGTGATACTTCCTGTGCACCCCCGAAATACACGTACCCCACTTGCCCAAGGCCTATCACATGTGAAACTTCACGCTCACCCCCGAAATAATCGTACCCCGCTCACCCAAGGCCTATCGCGTTTGATACTTCCCGCGCGGCCCCGAAATACACGTACCCCACTCGCCCAATGCCTATCGCGTGTGATACTTCCTGCGCACCCCCGAAATACACGTACCCCACTCATCCAAAGCCTATCACGTGTGATACTCCCCGCGTACCCCTGGAATACACGCAGGCACCTCATCCACCCTGAGCATGCCCCACAGGCAGCCCACTCACCCTCCACATGCCCCGCGGGCAAGCCATCCACCCTGGTCATGCCCCACAGGTAGCCCACACCACAGAGGGTACATTTTTCAATGCAATTTACCTGGCGCAAGCGTGGTACACGTATTCCAAGGGGTGCGCAAGTACATTTTCACACGTTTTGGCTGCCATGAGCGGGGTACGCATATTATTTTCATGCAATTACAGTACAGCGGCCCTGTAAGCTGGTCCAGGTTAAGCACAGCCCTTTGTGCTGCATTGGGGATTTCAATGGCTTTTCCTTGCGTAAGGGGCGTTCTTGGGGTTGTAACTGGCACTGCAGGATGTTCGCTGAGCCAGCCCTCAAAATGGATTGGAATTCCATGAATACGCGGTGCGCCATAATGCTGCTTAGCGCACACGGCTGGCGCACGCTCCCTCTCTGCGCTGCTCGCGTGCGCTGGCTCTGCTCTGAAATCTATGAATTACACCCTAAATCTGTTGTTCGCACTGTCATCAGCTCGTACATGTATAACAAAATAGTATGTGTTATTACTCCTAGGTTAATCAGAATCAAATTCAAAGTTTCTCCTCCAATTTCAAGGCATTCAAAAAGTTTACTGTCGCTAATCAAATACTCATAATCTTAGTAGTGACTATTGCCACCCACCTATTTTCTGGATTTGTATGTGCAAAGTATGACATATGATTAATAAAGTGTATTTGTCTCAGCCCCATGAGTGCAGGACAGTCTATCACATTTTCTAAGGTTTCCTTAACCTTGTAATTATCACAAAAGCGACACCAATTTTCTTCAACCTTAATTAATTTTCTATGAGCTTGAACGTCACGTGTGGGCCATAAATTTCAAACATGAGGCACTTGTGTTTATCCAGTCCATCATGTACAGTTTTTTCTTGGCTCAGTCTGGATTAAACTCAAGAGTATCAATGGCGATGTCTGCATTTGTAATTACAGAAATAATATGTTTAGACCACAGTTTTGGAAACTCATGATATGAAGACAACATATAGGTGGAAACAATTGCTAACCTTGAGTCATTCAAGGCTGAGAGCAAACATTTCCGAAAGAGGCTACACAAGTGCGAATTGTACATGGCCATCAATGAAGTTAACCCCAGCTCATATCGCAGCCAAGGACCTGGTGTGCCCTGTGGTATATTAAACATATAATTAGTTAATCCATCCAGGCCTGCCGCCCGTGAAGATGATGATTTATTTATAAATTCTCTGAAAATATCCTCAGAACAATCTAGATGCCAACATGGGGAAGATCTATCTGTATACATGAAATCACCCATTTGCTTATCAGCATAATGTTTGGTAAAGTGTACAAGCCACTGTGCTTCAGTAACCCCATTGACTTGATGGTCGACTTGGCTCTTTGTGGTACATTTGTTTAACAGTTCCCAGACATGTGCTGAGTTTTTGTTATGACAGGCTGCCATGAAAAGTTCACCATCAGCTTGAAAATGTTTGGCTTTTCTGGAATGAACCCAATTACGGTAAGAACATTTAGCAGATTTGAGAGCTTTGTCTCTTTCTACCAAATTTCTCTTCCATAGGCAGCTTTCCTCTGTTGGAGAAGAGGATCAAACCTATGCATATGAGAATTGGTCTGGTTATTAGGACATGGTTGAATATTCTTAAGTGTTTAAAATGTCTACATATGAGTCATACTCATTCAACTTCTGCCCATTCATGATAGCAACATTCAGTGTAGTTAGGTTATCTTTTGACCATCTGAACCGATTTGTAGCATTATTAATCATTAACATTTGTTTTGACCATTTCTGTAATTTGATGGTTTGCTGGTCTACTATAGTCCAATGCAATGATAACAGATGATGATCACTCTTAGTTTGTTTGACAACTGCGAATTTACTGGCAGTTAAAAATGTACTATCACTTATGAAGATATAGTCAATTGTAGACATCGACCCACCTCTTTCCCCATGTATGATTTGAAGGGATATCTCCATGAATGGACCCATGGCCTAGTTCAAAATGGCTGGTTAATGTTGCATGTGGCCCTCATGCTAATACAATTCAATGTCTTTCCTGCTTAATGCTTGCACTACTTGGCACTTCAGCCACACACTCGACAACTAAGAAAAGCTTTCCCAGCTACATAAACAACACATTCTATCTATGTTAACTGAAAACAAGGAACTCAATGATGTTGGATAAGAAACCCTTTAAGTAACATGGCCCTAACTCTAAAAATAATTTAAAAATGTGCCGAAACTAAGTGCAAAAACATGCACAGAAATACTAAATACATGTCAAAAATTCTGTCCCTAAAAGGACCACCTCTTCTTGCTAATAGAATGTATGCAGCCTGTTCCTCTTTTCATGGATGTTGCAACTGCATGCCAACATCATTCAGATAGCAAGGATGGCATCCACAATGATGAGGGCAGAAAGAAAGTGTCATGGATCGGCAGGGAAGAAGCGTTATCTGGGATAAGCCAGACCTCATTATTAATAACATGTTCGATGATGAAGATACACTCTTGAACCTGCAAGGCGAGAGGGTCAGTATCAGTCAAAGAAATGCCCTAAGGCCTGAACTGTTAAATGTGACTCACCTAGGAGTTGCCACACAACCCCCCAGTAAAAAAATAAAAACAAAAGTGCTGGTGCGTCCTCAAGAGGGGCACAAAGGAAAAAACAGCAGACTTGCAGTTCCATGCTAGTGGTACATGGGGAGTCTCACCAGCTGAAAACACCATTATACCATTAGAGGAGACTGTTGCCAGGATGCTACTCAATGTTGCTGTAGAGGGAATTGGTGTATCAGACAGAAAGACACGGGAGTCGATGGAGATTCACATATTATCTATGGCTCGGACATAGTACATATGGATCTGCTGTGAAAAGTAATGTGCAGAGGACCGGTCAGCCATATTACTTACCTAATGCATGTGTCCCACATAGGATGTGTCATTTCTTGTTCCATACAAGTTGAAATTGTGTGTCACAGCATGTATTGTCTGCAAACCTCACAATTAAACACACAAGTGAAGGCCCAGGCAATTATGATGATATGCAGTCATGTGTGGCTATGAAGCATCCTCAAGACATATGGGACCACTTTCATATTACTTTCTAACACATAGGGCAATTCAGAAAGATTAGTTAAGGATCCAAATGCATATATGGATCATGGCACCCAACATCCAGTGTGGATTGATGACTGCTTTGGGGGTTTTAAAAGTTCACCATTCAATGAGCCAATGTTCACATAGACCTGTAGCCATATGTACCTCATTGCAACACAAGCATCATTATACAGAATGTAATCAATATCTCATCTTCCGCATGGATGCTGCTCAAAAGGAAGCCACCATGGAACCAGATGATGCTCACATGCCACCAATGGAGTGGGATGAAGACCCATAGGAGATTCATCGGGCACAGGCAGAAGCCCAAGGTGACTTATGCAAAACAAATTTGATGCTCGCTGAAAGGTTTGGAATAATCTTTACCTCTGGCATTGCTCTGTGCAACCTTCCAGACCGCTGTTCTTCAGCCTATCAAGCCGTTACAGATGAGGAAACACCATATGCAAATATGGCTTGGTCCCACCCCAAAAAGGCAGTCCAGTCCAAATTGCTAAGTCATATCCCTTGTGCACAAAACGAGAAGCATCCCCGGACATGTTTCAGCCTTATTGGGCACCATCATTGAGGAGTAGCTTGGGTCTCTAGGCCCAGCATGCTTGGTACCCACTTCTGGGCTTACCGGTCCCACTCTAACTTATGCAAAAGAGATGATGGCTGGAAGGTTTGGAATTAATCCTAAACTCAGGAACTGCCCTGGGCAAACCTCCAGACCATTGCTCTTTACCCTGCTAAGTCATTACAGAAGGGAAAGACCATATGCATATCAGGATTGGTCCCAGTCCAGATCGAACTGCTAGGTTGCATCCCTTCTGCACAAGACCACGCGCATCTCCAGGCATGATTCAGCAACAGTGTGAGCCATATGACAGTGCATCAGGCCGGGCAGGTGGAGAAGACTAGCATACTGACACTCAACTGTCCCAACATGACACACCACCTCATCCTGGCTACACACTCCAACATACTGTAAGATGACACCCACAGACAGGCCCAATACAACCGCCTACAGATCTAGGGATTTTTTTCTCCCCAATATAAAAAAATGCATTTAATGATATGAAATGTAAACATTTGAAGATGGGGCATCAAAAATATAAATGATGTCATTTACGTTTTAAGTGTACAACATTTGTTGTACACTTCATGTTTAAATAATGTAACTAATAATAATATGCACAGACAAAATCAAGAAATAATGTTTGTTTTCAAAGAAAACAGATGTTAAAGGCCATTTGCTATAGGGCGATTTAGCTGGCATAAAGGTCAACATGGAATTGGAAATTGGAAAATGGAATTGGAAAGCTCATTGCCAGACAAAACATATGGTGTCATATATAACACAAGATCATGCCTAGACAGGTTGCGTGACAGGTTAACCTTCTACTTAATGGCATACTGTAAGTGAATAGGCAAACATAATATGTTATATTCAGTTAGCTTCAAGTCACTAAGTACATTGAGCCCAAAGTTAATAGGATGCCATAGTCAAATGCCTATTTAATGGCAACTCCATATAGAACATATTTCTTAGTTATCTTATGGCCCATCAGAAGCAGGAAACAGAAATTGGGTTGAGAGAATGAAACTGACCCTTTGCTTACTGTTCTGTAAATAATGTTTAACATGGTTTTTTAAATCTAACCTAATATTATTTAGACATTTTCAAAAGAAGGATTTAAATGCCAGCTAGCATTTAAAAGTATTTTGGGAGCCCTGTTTAAACGTGATTTCACAAAAAAGGGAACATAGCGCTAGGTGTATGTGTTTTCTGAGTTTTCATTAAAATTGAAACCCCAGGTAGCGTGATGTCATTAGACCTGTCTCCTACAACAAGGGATCTCTGAATGCTTTGTCATCTCAAATTGAATGTGGAACAACAGGTTATATAATTGGGGTCCGGCAATATATTAAAGGGAAATCTATTCCTTGGTGAACACTTTGAACTGGGGTATTTTGACAGTGATCCTGAGAAACCTTAGCCTTTGTAATTGGTTGGAACACGTCCAACAACACGTAAGACCCAATCCGGTAGCGTCTGTTCTCAACCTAGAAACCAAGTTTATCATAAATAGTGTCCAACATTAATGGTTTAAATCATTCTGAGGGTTGGAGTATCATATTTAATTTTCACTAAAACTGCAGTACATTGTTGTTGTTTTTTTAAGCCTTATCCTGACCGGGGCTTAACCTTTTGACTGCATGGTGGAAGTGGGTTTAAAATAAGCATATTTTTCTGATGCCAATAGTCAATGTTAAGTTGTGTGCATACAGGAATAGTGATATGAACAGTTGAACTGTTGTAGACTGAGATGAGGCAACAGTCCCTCTGTAACTCAATTGTGGAATCACCCGTCACATTATTTTGACTACATTTTATTCATGAAAGAAATTGCTATTGCAAAACTGAATATTTCTTGTCTCAAAGTATGAGGGTGGGATTGCCACACACTTAATTATTAAACTAAGCGTTGTCTGAGACTAGAGGTAGAAACTCAAAAGACAAAATTTCATTGTGCATAGTTCGGGGGTGGCTTTTTAAGCACGCTTGGATAGCTGAAATGTGACACACTAGCTTACTGCACGAATGCAGCTCTACGTCAATCGCAGTACTCAAGTTGAGGGGCACTTTAGCCAATCCAAGAAGGTTGGCGATAGCAAGCTGGCCATGGTTAAGCAGGCAAGGCCAACCCTGGAAGATCTCTGTGCAACCTGGTAGGACCTCCGGGCAACTCGGGAGGACTTGCATAAATTGAACAATAAGGTTCAGCACATGGCCTGTCGACAAGTGCACCTACAACTGTGCCAACACTCAGAGAATGTGGCAGAAACAAATCAAATTGCAGCTGCCCTTGATGGTTATTTGGCTGCACAGCCGCTGAGTCTAGCAGGAGCAGTACCTCCAGTGTCACTTCAGTAGACAAGTCTGCCCGAACTGTCCTGCAAACCACACATCATCACCCGGTAAACCTACGAGGGGAGATGGCAAGGCAGTGATGCGTCCTCCCATATGCGCAATAAACTCCCAGGATGCACTTCACTCCATTCTCGGTATTTTGTTGATGTATAAACACCATGATCATTATTTGATTCCAGTTTGTAATTTGTGGATGGCACTATCATGTTTTAATTCCACATGTTTAATATTAGAATAGGAGACAATTATACTACTTTTTCGAACTGCAGCTGTGTTGTGATAGTCATTTCCTGTGTGGATACCTTGCCATATGGACAGAGGTAGACATTGTGCCTGGCACAGGTTTTACCATGTCCTTTCGGTTCAGGAACGTTGATCATTGATGTGCGTGCCGATGTAAAGGTACAGTAGGAGTATGCAGGTCTAACGGAGCACCCCGTGTACAGAAATGTCAAGGTGCCAAGTTGCAAGACCGGTTGTGAATGCGTTGTGCAGTGCAGGTGGTGCGATTACAGACCCAGCCCCCCTGCAACTGTCTTGCCATCTCCGGTATTACCTCTGGATGCACTATCCATTGGCCAGCTGCAATGGGTATATACTCCACCTATACATCCTTTCCTTTCTCCTCCCCAGATATCTCAGCAGGATGACGGCCAAGGAATTGGCATCTGTTGTGTTGCAAACCTGCATCTCTGTGTAAGTATTGAACTGTGTTATATGTAGTGGAAAAGCCTGCATCACTTATTTTGGTGGATCATATCATGTTTCTCTTTTTCGGCTCACTTGCTCCACTTTTTCATTGTACTGAGTGATGATGTGCACATTTTGAAAATTAGGTTTTGGCTGTATTTTTAGCCACTTTGGCCCGGAACTCACCTTTTGTATAAATCATTTGGTTGATTAACATTCTACTCACCCATCTTTTGCCCTCCTTTTCCCCATTTTGTGTGCACTTGTGTGCACTTGCACGTCTCTGATATGTGCATTTCTGTGAAGCATGTTGATTTGTCTCGCTTTGCTTGTGCATTTCTTGGGCATCTCATACATGCACCAAAAATATAGCTTGGAGAACCGGGCCCTACTGTTCAGACTTTTGACGTTTTTTAGAATTATAATTAAATAATCTTATTTAGCCAAAAATCCCTTTCTTGATTTTAAATAACGATTGGTCTCCATTTTGCTTTTTTAATGTGCTGACGTTTTAGGACCATGTTGTCAGAAATGTACATCAGGATTTATAAGTAAACTCAAAAGGCCAGATTGTGAAACCTTTTTTTTTGGCGCAAGCGAGGGGCTGCTCGAGGTCCTCTTCTTACTTGTACCAAACAACTGAGTAGCCCAATTCACAAAGGACTTCTGAATGAGCGCGTGTTAGGTGCGCTCATTTATATGCTCTTTACACACTTTGCACATTTGAGCAAATAAGACGGCATTTCAGTGCATTTAAAGCGCATCCCGAATTCACAACTGGGATGCGCTTATAATTGCCCTGAAATGAGGGTCATCCCTCTGCCCCTTTTGAAACAACCACTGTGTTCAAATTACTTTTTGAACTGCCAGTCTCTTGGTTACCGGTCCAAATCGACAGTCGAACCGAACCTGGTGGCCATCGAACACAGCACCGAACCGACAGACTCAAACTGCACAGCCAGTCACCAGAATCTATACCATCCCACTGACTGCCAAACGGACTCTTGTGGCCCTCACAATCCCTGCTTTTCAAATATGCTTCAAACTACAACAAACTTCAGCTTGACCCGAATACATACTCCTTATCTGGAACAATGGACCGACAACATTCGAGCATGGTTCATACCGTTCGCACAGCATTAAGAAATCTGGATCAATGCTGTTGAACTACCTAGAACAACAGAATTGTACTATTGACTGGTAACTGCTCCCCCGGTCCATCTCTGGGCCATAGAGAGTGATTAGGCAAATTTAGGTGACGTATATTTCTTAACTGCGCCTGTATCAACGTTGAGATCACCCTTGTTTTGTAGAAGTGGCTGAGTAGGTTGTTTAGCCACTACTTGTCCTTGAACTCCTGCAGGGAAGAAATCATTGTGTCACACTGGCCACACCTGCATCACTTTCAGTGTAACCTGCTGTTATTGGGGCAATTTTGTTTTTTATTCTCCCCATATCTCTTCACCAAATGTCATGTGAGCTGCTTGTTTCACCATGTGGCAGCTCAAGACTGACCTTCGAACTGCACTGAGGTGGTTACAATCAAATTGCAGGAGGGCCCGTGAACTGTTTTTTCTAAGAGCTCTACCTTCATAGGAAGGTACAGCTGGACTCCATTTGAAGAAACCAATAACACAAGATACAAAGGCTTTCTGCTTGAGCCAAAGGTCCCTCTCTTATGTAGGAGATTGTAGATATAATATTCTTCTCCCCATGATCATAATCTCTGATTTTGTATGGTTTACTTTGGTGGAATTTTGATTGTTGAATTGTTGGTATGATGTTTATGTTTTACTATAGCCTGGCATTGTTATCATCACCATATCATCTGTGAAGAGAAGGGGGACTAAGATGTTTCTTGTTTTAAGGACAGTGCTTGACACAGACTCCAAATAGTCATGTGGTCTATTTAGATATACGTGAAAAGAAGGGTAGCAAGAACCCAATCCTGCCTTACCCATCTCTCCACGTTTGTTTTCACTCTGGAAGTAGTCCCAGAAGGCCATACAGGATTACACCTCTATGTTCTCGTTGGATAGCCACTACTATTGCTATATTATGTGTCAGCTCCTTGAGATTCCCAATGTTACTCTTTGCAGATGTTCTCTCGGTTTACAATGCCAAACATGGTCTGGATGTCCATGAAGGCTAGGTACAGCTGTTTTATTTTAATCTGAACATGCTCCATGTACAGCATTTGCATGTAAACATATTGACCTACTGTCAACAATGTTGGTCTATCACCCAAATGTACTTATGAGGTGATCTTCTTTCCTTTAGCCCAGTCTGCTTGTGTTGGTAAAGAATGTTCTCATAAAGCTTTCCATGTGTCTACTGGGCTCTTTTCGGGCATTAGTACCACACAGGGCTCCTGTTCCAGGGATTTGTTTCTGAACAATAATTATGTTAAACACCTGGACCAAAATTCTGATTGCATTTTTTCTAGATAGCAACAATCAGGACCCAATGCCTTATGTGTTTTTTTTTTTTTTATGTTGAGTGATAGTGTGGCATTATTTTACAAAAGTGATTTCCCTAGATGTTGCCATTTCCAATGATTGACCCTCCGAACTTTGCTTCAAACAAAGCTGCAAACCCTCTGAAAATGAAATTCTTTTTCTGCAAAGGGTTGATCATGTTTAGCGCCTATAGCATGTATTTGCTAAAAGAGTCTTACATTTGGTTCATATATATGCCCGTCAGCACTTCCAAGGTAGACAATGTTTATGTTCCCTTTTGTGAATAATATCCTTGTAAGATTTCCAGAGAAAATGTATTTTACAAGTTTTACATGGTTCGTCTTTCATTGAAATTCTTCAGTTAATCTACAGTGGTTGTCAATTTAGGTAAACCCTGTGTGTTTTCTTGCCTCTGTTTGTCCTGATTGTAATTGAAGCTGATTTTGCTTCAGCTGTTAGGTTCCTTATTTACTTATTGGATAGCAGTGTGTTGGAAGGAGTGAAACACCCTACTTGACTTTTTTTCAAAGCTGTATTGTATTCCTCGTTATATTTGTTAAATATTAGTCATGTGTTATGCTCTTCCACTGAATCGCCCTTCTACTAGTGGTTGAAATTAACATGTCTCCTTCGTGATGTGGTCAGTCTTGTCTGGGCTCTCTGCCATTAACTTTGGAAACAAGACCAAATGGTTTGTGATCATCTCCCAAAAGCAGAACCCCACTAGGATTGGTCAAGGGCCACAGTACAATTATTTAGGATTTGGAAGCTATATGGAGGCATGTTTTCTGTCGTATGGGGATTTTACTTTCTTTTCAAATACATTTGATGTGTACGTTAAAAATAGATGGTTTTACTAATCACATATCTAAGCTCCAAAAATGAGATTCTTCTTTAAACGTTGTCATTATTAGACGCTGCTACTGTTGTTATTGTTATTGGAAATGCTGTATAACCAGGATCCGCAACCAGAATCCGCAAACAGTTCAAGTATTGATAAATCTAGTTTTAAACACCAAAACTATGCTTGTCATAAGAATCAAGATTGCAGAATATGCCAAGATTCATTTGGTATATGCCAATATATGTATAATGTGGGATTTTTATTTTGGATTGGATATTAGCATGGAAAGGACATTGTCCTCTTTAAAAAGTCGGTTTTGCTTTAAAAAAAAAAACAACAAAAAAAGTACAATTATCAAAAAATATTGGATTTAAAAAATGTCATTATTTGCTCCGGAATCAAAGCCAAATATGATGTAGATTTGACTGTAATGTAATATTTCATTTGATTATTACATATGAAAATCGTTCACTTGACAAATGTCTAATTTTTAGAAATTGAAAACACACAACAAACCACTGAACTGACATATGTCAGAAGAGGAATACGATGTCCATTCACGTCCCACTCCCCTCTGCATTTGTCATTCTTTTTACTATGCACGTTTATTCAAAATATCCATTCAGAATCCCTAGGACGGTGGAAATTCAATTTCTGCAGCGTCTAAACGTGGACTGCAGTAACTCTCCATATCTGAAAGCTGTTACGATGTTTAATGACTGTAAATGTACAGGATTTAACCAGCAGTGTTTTCTCCTTTCCCTGAGCTACTTGGAATAATGTATGCGCCTTTTCGAAGTTTCTAGCAATGCAGCTCATGGAATCTATTTAGAGGGTTTGAAGGTCTGCTGTGGAAGAATTTCATTTCACCTAATGAAATGTTACCGTTTGTGGGTGGTAAAATGTTATAGCGCTACCAATATTAACATTGAGTGGTGATAAATGATCGAAAGTAGCCAAATGCAGTTTATGGATTCTTTACCTACTGTAAAGGTTTTATTTGTATAATTGCAGAGTATGAATGCGTGCCTCGTGTACATTATAGACGAAACAATGGGATTGTTAGATTGTTTTCATTTAAATCAATGGTGTGCCTATAGAAAGACGTTTTTATAAATGTTATGATTTACTAAAGAAATAGAAAATGCAATATTAAAATATGTTTATGCTACAGTACATGTCGTAACAGGTGAATTAATGGGGGGTCCCTGTCAAGTTTGTGCACCAGGATTTGCTGTTAAAAGGGTCTATCAACTAGGCCCATTTCCTGCTCTCCCTTAACCCCAACCTTTACTTCCTCCAAGGGGCCTGCAGCTCGTCTCCGGTGGGAAGCCATAGTGCCGGAGCGCTAAGCCACGCCCCCTTCTCCACTTACCCTGCCACAAGGGACGCCAGGGCCGAAGCCCGCAGGACCAAGGGTGCAGGGTGTTTAACTCCGTTGGCGGTGTTCCACGAACATCAGGTGTGGCAAAGAGATTACATTCATGAGTGGACCGCTGGACCCTAAGCAGGAAGCTTTACTTGGAAGTTGACCTGGGAGTCCTCCTTGAGGTGAGAGCGGGAACGTTTGGTTGGGCCCTGTTTTGACTGACTGTGACTCCCCGCTTTTGTAAACTGATACATGGCATTCCCGTATGGAGGACTCTGAGGTATTGGAGGTGCTCCCTTCCCCATTTCCCACACTTCCCTTTGGCTCACAGTTTACACCCCCCCCCCAGTCTATTGAGCAATCTCATGCCATTGCAGACCATAAATCCAAGCGTAAGATTCTAGCTGTGAAAAGCAATCTAGTTTCTGGCCTACCTCGACATGAGGGCGAGTGAGTTACTGAAATGGATTTTGCCACTGGGGAAAAGACAATAGCAACATCAATGTCACTGGAGAGGCACATTCTCTGACCAAGGAGATTCATCAGTTTTTGAAGGTTACCCAACACACCCTATGAGGGGTTTTAAAAGCCAAACTAGGAGAGGTTCATGGAGGTGAAGCGACCAAGAATCTGGGCGGATCGACAGCCCTCCACTCCGAAGGAAATTATGTGGCTAAAATACAAGCAGCTTCTTTCACTTATGGAAGTCTACTGACCACCGCAGGAGTCTGTCTGTTCTGCTACCCCCTGCCACTCCTGTAATGGGCATGATCACATTCTTCTAACTCCAGCTGAAACTTTCTCGCATTATAAATTGCTGACCCCCCCCTCCTTGGTTCCCACAGCGTCTGCCCAATGTCTGCCCCTTGAGCAGGCAAGTCTCAGAGCAGTACAATAGCACCAGTGGCTGAAGGTGTAACTCCAGCGCCCTGTCTCCCTGACTGGTCTGAAGGGGAGGGGAAGGGCCTGCCAACCAATTTCCCGCAAATTAATAACCCCTTGGCTACTGAATCCCTGCCTGAGCCTGGACACAGCAACATTCATACCCTGTCCATCTGTGGATCAGGCCCCTTGGAACTAATAGACATGGAAAAAGAGATTGATGATGTGATGGATAATAAACACTGCCCTAGTTTCACCAGTAGCTCCTGGGGCGAGACCATGTCTAACATGTGAATGAGCTCTAGCTCCTTTCTCCACGTGACTCCACTTAGGGCCCATAAGCTAACCAGGCCAGCCATGTGGTCAATTCCTGATACACCGGTCACAGAGGCCCATACCACCCAGAGATGCACTGTAATCAGGTGCTTCTCGAACTTGCAGCCATCAGGGCACTACTCTGGGTCTTGGTAGAGGCCCCTGGCAGGGGAGGAGGGGGACTTGTGAGAGAGATCATTAATGGGTCATTTGTTTTAAAGGTGCCTAGCAATCTACATCCAGATTTTCCCCTAGACCAAGCAACACAGGGCTTATTGGCTGTTGGAAAAAGGACCGGCTGCAACAAACATGTCTCTGGGGACAAAGCATTGGCCACTACTTCTGGTGAGCTCAATGTGCACACCTATATGTTACATCCTTCTGTCGATAAATTTGACCAGCTGAATACACCTAAGGCACCCCTCTAGAACCCTACCCCTAAACCAAAGCCCGTACTATTGAAGACCTGTGTTTTAGGTCAAATAGGATCCTTGGAGAGATAAGGCAATTAGAGCACCCAGAACATTCAGACCCGGCTTTAAGAAAAATATATCTAGCCCTTGTGACCAGGGGAGGCCAAGAAGTGTTGCAGCATTCCTTCACGGGGTGCCAAGACTAATTGATAATAAGCGACAGCCAAATGATTCACTCTCAAATACATGTTTGTACTGGCTTTGTAACACAGGGGTTGTCCATTTGTGTTCAGAGATACCATAGCAAACTATAGTTGTATGTCTAGCGATGGTGAGAATCAGTGTGACTCTGTAAGCGTGAAATTATGGGACCAGAAGGTCGCCAAAGGCGTTCTGGATAGAGCAGGGTCTACGGCCAGTCTGGAAACAGTGGAATTGCAATTAGCCTGCCCTGTATCCCTTTCCAATATCTGTTCACCCACAAAGATCAGCCCCATTTAATAATCTTCTATCTGTTGCAAACCTTACCAACCTGTGAAAAAGGTTAAGTGTCAACTAAAGCGGCTTTGAGCTTGAGATTGAACTCTGGTTGGACCACAGAGTAGGGGTGTGGGGGGGGGCTCTCTCCCAATTTGAACTGTGGTGCACTTTTTGTTGGTTTAATGTGTCGGGGGGAAATTCTGCCGGGGTCGGCCGGGCCGTCCGCAGACCTCCGGGCAGGGAGGCCCCAACTCCTCCCGTATATCCCAAAAGAGATAGAGTATGAGACACACGCAAGAAGAAAGGTGATTCTGCTGTTTATTAGACAAAACGGCAGGGATGGGTCAAGGATCGTACGCGTCCGTCCTGACACACACACAATCGTGGGGCTCGCAGGCCCTTTTTACCTTAGTATGACACGCTACTTGCGTCACCTTAGAAGGTTTAGCAAAAAACCTATCTCCACTCTGGATTGGTTACTCGAGTGGTAGGGTTAGTATAGCATACGTATAGAGAACGGTGTTAGTGGTTGAGGGTTAGTCAGGTGATATACTTGGGTTGTCACTTCAGTTTGATACATGAAAATTGTTACATGAAGACCCCTGAGGATTGGTCAATGCTAATGGCGTCAGTGACAAGAGCCCCATGTTCTGATTGGTCCGCTCGCGAGCCTCCCAGTCTGGGACCATCGCTGTTCCCAGCTCGCGGTGTACCTGTCATTTGCAACAATCTTTCACTATGGGTAGGTGCAGACAATGTGAGGATTTATTCATATGCTGGAAAGCCAACTACTCCCACTGTCGCAGATGTCCATTGAGTCTTTTAATTGTATCTGCCTGTGTCTTGAAACGTGGGATTCAGGCGTCTCCTTTCCCCTGGCCTTGGCATCCTGTCAGGTTTGGCTTGGTCACGTGAGGTGGGACCGTGTTTGAGGCAGAATTCTGCACAATTAATATTGTTTTTTCCACTGTGTGCCTGGTTTAATTTGCAGGTGCGACCTTGACGTCGG
Organism: Ambystoma mexicanum; assembly: GCF_040938575.1. NCBI lineage: Eukaryota > Metazoa > Chordata > Amphibia > Caudata > Ambystomatidae > Ambystoma > Ambystoma mexicanum. The sequence goes on from NC_090931.1 coordinate 727,262,433, forward strand.
CTTGCGGCGTGCGAGATTGCAACATTGTACCCTTGGCTGTGTGCTTTCGCTGGGCTCATTCTGCAGGGTCAGCAACCGAGCTCTTGCTCATTTAATGTTCATGGAAGCTTTTGCTTGCGGCCTACTTGGGCCTGGTGCATAGGTGGAACCGTTGGTGCACTGCGCTTTAGGTTACGGTATCATATTGCTCTATCCTCAGTATCGTGTCTTCGTTATATTCTTCATTATGGTACATGGTTTTAGAAGAAGCGTGAGCAAGCCTTTTTAGATAAGTTCATTATGCGTCTTGCGTTTCTGCATTTTGAGAGCCTATGTGGAAAATAATAAAGATGCACGTCCGTGGGTGTGTCCGTCGCCTACGTCATAGCACTGAGTATGTTCTTCGTGTGGATTGGTGTGGGAGTGTCTGGTGTGTATGTTTTGCACAGGCGTGCTGACCGTTGGCTAGGTCATCATGGCATCTCTAACGATGTGTTGGTTTAGTCGAGTTGATCTATGCCGCAGGTGTCGGCATGGGCAGGTCGGGCTGCTGGGCAGGTGGGTGGGCACATCCGTATGTTCCTGTACCAGGGTATTTGGTCGTCTGGTAGATAGGCAAACTCCTCTCGTGGCGGGTGTCTAAGCCGTGATCCTATAGGCCAAGTGCGAGAGGGGATTGGCGGGAGCCTGTTCTTCCATTCTCCCACTTCAAATGTATTATGATAACTTAAGTAAATGTTGATATTTTATGATGTACTTTGATAGCCTGACTGCCAAATAAAGTTATCTTGATGATAGGAGTGTGCCAGCAATGGGCTTGGCATTCTATACAGTTACACAGTTCTGCTGGCCTGGGTAATGCTTGTTGTTCTTGCTACTTCAGCAACTTCTACAATTAAAAAGTACTTTGTTCCAGATGTTAAAAGATTGGAGTTTCACAAAGGAAACAGAATTAGGTACACGTGACCACTCTTTGATTAAGAATTTCAACTGTAAAGCCTTGTGTTCCCTTTCATTCATACTGAATGCGGCTTTAACGGAATTGGGAATCAGCATCATTCACATGCAACCTTGCTTTGATGTTTATATTCTTGTAACAATTCAGGAAAGTCAGCTGCTACCTTTTGAGTGAGTACAAACAGCGTTCTGCCTCCTAATTAAAGATGCACAACTACTCCGATAAGCTTATTTTTTCTGTCTTTATTTCCAGCCCAACGAGTCATAAAAGTCACATAGAGTAAAATACAGCATATTAATACATTTAAAAATCAACAGGTTTTATAAAATGCAAACACACAATAAAATATGCAAGAGGTACGTTAAGAACATAAAATAATCAATTAGTGTAAGGCCAGTGAAACGGATACAACTTTCACTTCTACAAGTAAGCGTTTTGATCTCTTTGACCAAGCCTGCAGCAGAAAATTTACCATAACAAAGTACCATCTCACAATCTCCCGCCAGACAGAGGCACAAAGCCACTTTGACCCTTCCAACATCAAAATACCTGAAAAGCAGTATCACATGTTTTCTCCTGAAATAAACATAGGCTGGCCAGAAAAAAATAAAGTGTACAATACTTTCATCTACATTATGGCAGAAGGGGCGGGCAGCAGAAATACTTGAGTTTCAGCTATGCTTTAGGCTTGCCAAAGGTAAAGTACCAAAGCGCAGCTTCATATAAAGAGCCTGCATTGATTTTGCCTGCATTCTATCTAGATAGGATTCAAAACCAGGTACAGCTTTTCTGGGCAAATAAGGGGCTGTGCTTTTTGAACACACAAGTTTTTCTTGTGATTCTTTCTCCCACCTTTCTGCATTCACATTTTTAAATAGGGCTTCATAGTTTGCTGGAATCAGTTCGGGCTGGAGCCAATAACCCTCCATTCCCTTTGAGATCAACTCCTTTCTAATAGCCCGGAACCAATGTAAATCTGTTCCTCCGAACTGAGTCAGGACATCCCTGACAGTATTTTTATAAAAACCCAGGTTACTATTAGTCCACAACCTAGTCCAAAAAAATACAGGCCTGGTTTGACAGTCAAAGCCAATTCTCGGGAATCCCAGTTCTTATAAAACCACGATATAGGGCATATTAACGGCCTGCCCAAGGACAGATTTAAGCTTATTTATTACAACAATGAATAATGAAAGTTTATCTTATATGCTAGCACTTTAACTTGTTTTAAAAGTGCGTGTGATACATTTTCTTTTGTTGTCCTGACTTCCACAGCAACAGACAACTTTTTCTCTCTCTTTTTGCTACACAAGTTTAAATGGAGCTGGTTACAGTTACCGGCAAGGATTTATTATTGAATTGGAGTATGGATCCTAAACATTGCGGTTGCAGGTGGCTTCCACTTGCCGGCTTTTCTTCCTGCTACTGCTACTTCAGGCACTCTTGGGATCCAGACACCTCTGCAGCACTGGTGTCCTTGATCCAGCCTCGACCATGGAGTGTCTCCTTCTCTCCTACTTCCATCTGCTCGCTTCTGCATATGGGCCTCGGGTAACTGCACAACACAGCTATTAGGTTCACCTGAGGAAAACATTAACTTCTTCAAGTCCCTCTCAGTACAGCCACAGCCGGACAGGGTTTGTGGACACTGTACCAACTCAGAGCCTGCAGGTGAAATCTCATCCTGGCTTCCCTTAAATGCTCACACTTCCTTGTGAACTGCCAGCCTTGTGCTCTTCTGCTTTTCTACTACTGTCAACCTTCCAGCTCTGCTCCTTCCTACTGCTGCCTTTTATGCCTCTCAAGTGGGGCTATTGACTTCAGGTGCAGGCCCTTAATGTTAACTGCCTGACACTGACAAAGGCTGTTATGCCTACTTGCCTGTACTTTAATTCTGCATGCTTCCTCAGCCTTCTTCCTCATCACACTGCCTGAGGGATTCTTGGATATGTAGTCCATTACAGAAAATTAGGGTTTTCCACTTTTTACATTTGTACGGCTAGATGTAACCTCCCTAATATTTTTCGAAGAGGGACTGTGAGTTTTTGTCTTCCTAGAGACAGCAGATGCAGAGAAAGCAAACCTCTTGCCATTCCCTGTAGTGCACCTTTGATGTTGAGACTGAGATTGAAGCTCAGGGATAAAAAAAGACATGTTCTTTTGATGAAATTGCTTTAGATATGTTAATCTTAGGTTAAAGTCCCTAAGTTTTAACTCTAGGCTGAAAGCCATTAGAAATGACAACAAGCTTTAATTTATTCTGGAATGGTAGTAAGAATATCCCTTTAGGAGAAAACATACAAAGTCTCATTCCCTGGAATCTCACCACTACCCTGGGCCTTGTCTCCACCCAGGTGATCCTCCTACAGTACACCACCCCAGGGATTGGAATCAGGAAGCACCTGCCCTCTCCTGGCCACCTTTGGGGGGTCTTTAGCTAGGGTTTGAGTGAGGGATCGGCAGGATTCCCCACACTACACACAATCAGTTGTATACTACCTTTCTGCACCTTCCCAAATAGAATACTCACCATCATCTCCCTCATCTGTCAAGAATAGACTATGCCAATAGCATCTATCTTGAAATGCCAGACTACCTTACCAGAAACTACAGTGAATACAGAACTCAGCAGCAAGACTATTCCTCAGAATCACTAACACATCAGACCAGCACTGAGATCCCTACATTGGCCACCAGTCAAACACTTCAAAACACACTGCATAACAAACAGAGCAATCCACGGCCAAGGAGCAGAATTAATACAGGGAAAGATGAACTGACCACTAAGGCTCATCAAATACATTTGCCTTAAACCAAAACAATGCTTAAAGCAGAACGTTGGTGGATCAGCATTCTCCTGCACCTCAGCCAAACTTTGGAACTCACTCCTGAATGAAACACGAAGAACAGAAGACCACATAAATTCTGAAAATTGGTAAAAACATGGCATTTAAAATTAACGAGTTAAACAAAAAACACTGTTAAATAGAAATACCCAAAACAACTGAAAACATAATGAACCAAAAAAACATGGATGACCCAACGAAATAATGTATTTGAACTCAAACCATAGAAGAATATGAACCCTGCTAGCCGACATAACCACCACACAGAACGGCACAGTCTGCTAACATCAATAACTAACCCTACTAAAATATTTCCAATATCCTGCATACTCACTGTCTAACACCAAACAAAACACACACAGATTGTAGGGTATTTTGTGGAGATTTGGGGCCTGACGGTATTTTATTACCGCCGAAAAATAACTTAGCAATAATCACTCTTTGTATTCAGATTTGGCCATGTGCAACAATAATACAATGGACATGCATTATTTCAGCACCCAGACCTGCATATTTGGTATACGTGGTTGGTGGTATTTTGGTGAGCATAATTCCCTTGTTTTATTTGTGGCCCCAATGTCCAGAATCCCTTATCTTCGCTTAGATTTTTCGTGTGATCACTAGAGAGACCTCAGACCTGCATTCTAGAGATACCACAATTTCCAGTGATAGTGTTGGTGCGCCACCATGGGCAAACTCACTGACTTATTTACGACAGAGAGCTATATGTGGTAGTCTTGTGGTAATTTCCACTACCTTATATACGGTAGGGAGCTATGTTCAGAGAGTCTCTCTTCCCGTTGGCTCATGTACCTCCAACAAGTTATACTACAGTCACTCACAATTATTCATACTGATTCTGACATACACACATCTGTCTTAAAATGACCATTGCACTGTTTAAAAATCTCCCCACATCATTGGCATTGTAATGGTAAATAGAAAATAAACCACCCGTCTGTTTTCAAATATTTTCTGTATTATAAAAGTTGCATTTAGACATGATCTCATTCTTTACAGCAATAAAATGGAACAATCAAAGCATTTTCAATGACACACTGCAATTATAGTGGCGGAGAACAGAACTTAAATTGCAACATTAGCACTTGATTAAGACACGCACGGGACTTTCATTTTTCTACACTGACTGCATACTTTCGTGCACACACACAGCTCCCCCAGTTAGGTAATTACCTTATCTGTTCAGAGGCTTCTCTCTGTGAATGTGGCTCTCTTGGCTTAATTCCAGCAAAAAGGAACGCTTGCCTTCTCAAGCCGGGGTCATTGCCTGGAATTCTCAGCTTTTTCAGATAGGACTGCCTCTGCCAGTGGAAAGGTAATTCTTTCAGCTTTCCCCAGTCTCGACTGCAGCAGGACACCCCCACAGCCAGGTCTTCTCCCCAGTAGTGCAGAAAGATGTCTGCCTGTCTTTTTCCCTGATACTGCCCACTAAAACTTTCCTCTCAGCCCTCTTTATGACGTGTTCCAATGAAATCCATCATCTCTCATCCTCCTATTCTTCAACAATAGCTTCGCTTATACATTTGCAATTGTTGCAAATCTGACTTCCTTCCTCCTGCAGTTACTGTGCACAACAACACGGATAATCAGGCAGAGAAGAGAGGAAAAAAAAATCTGCACACTCATTTAACTGGTTTTTAAAGTATGCCTAATTCTGCAGTAGAGAACACATTTTATTAGTGAGTTATATTAAAATAAGGTTTTATTAGTCAGGTTAATGGTTAACATGTTAGCTGTTAATTTTCAAATGTGTCTCTAGCAATATAGGCATTTCAGGTGAAAAATCGTGTGCATTTTTAAATGAACACGTGTGCTTTTAACTGTAAAAATAGATTTGCATCTTATATGTTAAAATCGTTTTTTGACTGAATAGCCTGTCTTTCCTTGTTAATCTGCTAACCCATATAGCAATGCACCGCACCCTTGTGGTGGTGCTGCAAAAAAAAAATGCTACTTGTGCAGTAGTGCTGTACTCTGTGCTGTAACATGCCAAATATCCTTACATATACCCTCCTTTTTTTTTAGAACTTGGCTATAATCCAAGCCAATTCCTAAAAACAACTTGTTCTTTCTTTTTCTCTTAAAATGCATGTGTATTGGGATATCTTTCTCTTCCTGACGTAGTCAGTAAAATCAGTAACATTTTCATTTTTACTGATAGCACAATCAACCATCCACCCATGATTAGCACCAGGATAGCCAAACCCACTATTGAGCGTTCCCCCCAGGTTCCCCAATTAAATCTTTCCACTTCTATTATGCCCAGATTACTAATTGTAATATTGTTTTTTCGCAAATTCATTTTCATAACATGTCTTTCTTTGTGATTCAATAAATATTCCACATCTGGATCTATTGGAAAAGTATCCCTTTGAAAAAAAATCGATATTTTCCACTTGGCTTTCCCAAACATCATTTGTTACATGGAACAATGTTAATCCCCCAATTGACACAATTGCATCCTTTGGAACCTGTAAATAAAAAACATTATATTTTACCTGTTTAACCACGTATGTTCCATGGTTTAAATGTACTACCGTCATGTTCTTTAAACAGGTGCTGACCAACCATTTACCTCTGACCATCTTAGCCTGTGCCATTTCTTCACTCCCCATATTACTAATAATCACTTCACATCCCTCTGATATACTTGGGTCAGATTTCAATCCACAAATAGCATCTGTGGCATCAGGAACAAACGGTTTACCTGGACACATATAATTTTGTTCTTTAAATGTTACACATGTTTCCAGGTTTGGTATTAAATAAACTTCAGGTTCCCATGACTGAAATGCCACCACTTCTGGAGTCTTAATCTTAATGAATTTGTCCTCTTGCCAAAATCCCACGTTGTGTACCCACTTCGTTTGATAAATAAGTTCAGGGGCTACAAATGGGATGCATAGCAAAAATCCGATCTCTAGTCTTTCCAAGTCCACATATAACGGCATTGCATTCCCCATTTCGAATGCAATTTTTATCTGTATGAGGTCAATTTCCCTCCTGGTCAATCTTTCTATCATTTGACGAATGATATCCTGCGAAACAAAATACAAGGGAATATGTCCTTGAATCAATTGTGAAACTGCAGTTTGAACTTCTCTCATATAATTCGTTAATAGTCTATCAACAGGACTCATTATGTTCAATATTTCATTTAAAGTTCTGTCATGCTTAAGTATTATTTTAGTCGCCCGTTGCATCACATCCGCTTGTTCATTTAGAATGATTGCAGTTTCATTTATGAATCTTACTTGTTCATCCAGTCCCCCTCTAATTCCATCTAATGTCTTTTGTATTATTTCTAGGTCAATACTCAGTTGTTGTGCTTTAGTACTCAGTGTTCCTACCGAAATAGAATTGGCTGTTGATATTGTAGTACCTATTATTGCTCCAATTATAGACATTACCATTGATATCGCGAGCATCACCGCACCTCTCTTTCCTCTCTTCTTCTTAATGTCTGCTGAATTCACTAATGTTTTTTCCAATTGCATTAATATATCTCTTATTGACTGCTTAGTGTCCTCTTTTCTTATTTCCAGCCACTCTTTAGTCTGTTCAATCTTAATTCCGGTATTGTTCAAGTGTTTTTCAATCAAAATCTCAGGATTTAATGGAATGTATATATTTTGGAAAATCATCCTTCTATCACTCATGATGAATCCTGGTGCCTCTTCCACCGCGATACCAGATGCTGGTCCAGGTTCAATGACAACCTGTGCTTCTGAATTCTTGAAGATCCCTCCAAATATCACCATCGTTAAACATGTCATCGGTATCATCTTCAATGCTGATCGCTTTGTAGCCTTGGTCTTCACCCCTCTTTGGGGCTTTCCCGGAATCCGTCCTCGCGGTCTCCAGGACTCCATCGTCTCCCGTGGCCTCTGGTCCCAGAACCTCCGACCAAATAATGTTAATTGTCTAAATCAAAATAGAAAATAAACAGATTAAGTACATAGCACAATACTAACTTCATCCTTTTGCCAAAAATAAAACATGCTTGGTAAAATACTTCGTTTTTTTTTTTTTCTTTTTTCTGAAATTAAACACAAGTTAAAAGAAAACAAACACATATAAAACAGCATTCAATATTTAATACACTTTCTCTCTGCACACCAACCACGAGCTTCCGTTATATGTGCATTTATTTATTTATTTATTTATTTATTTATTTATTTATTTATATTATATATTTTTACATATATTACAGTGTTTATGTGCCATCATAACAATCAACTTTTTTTTTTTTTAACTTCTTTGTCACTGCCTCCTGATCACACCCATTTATTTTCTCAAGGGACTCTATCCGTTTCCACATGCTCAAGCTGCCTGATCTCATGTCTGGGATGGCATGGTTTGATTTGATTTACATGGACAAACTGCTCTATTGCTGTTTCACCTTCATTTTTCAAAATTTTATACACTACAGGAGAGACTTTATCTATAATTCGAAATGGCCCCTGCCAGGCTGCCAGAAATTTAGAATTTTTCTGTTTACTTTTTCCAAAATGAAACTTGTACACCTGATCCCCTACATTGTATTCCTTTACTGATGTCTTTTTGTCATAATATGACTTAGCACTGTCAGCAGCTCTTTCCAGATTTCTCTGCACAAAAGCAAATGCATGTTGCAAATGCCTCCTCAGTTCATCAATATATTCATGAACTGTGGATGCACTCACTAGAGTTTGCTCATGTGTTCTGTATAGTAGGTGTTGTGGTAACACCATTTTCCTACCTGTTAAGACCTCATGGGGGCTAACACCTGTTGCTTTGGCAGGAGTCGACCTGATTGCCATCAAAACCAATGGTAAACGCAAATCCCAGCTGGAACCTGCTTCTGCCACAAATTTCTTTAAAATGTCCACAACAGACCTATTGCTTCTTTCAACTGTACCTGAAGACGCCGCCCGATATGCGATATGTAGTTTCCTTTTCACACCTAGTATTTGCCATACCTTACTCATTAGAGTACTTGTGAAATGACTTCCTCTGTCTGACTCAATTCTTTGTGGCAACCCAAACCTTGAGAACACATGGTTCACCAGCAATGTGGCTGCTGTTTGCGCACTACAATCTGGTGCGGGAATGCACTCAATCCACTTTGACATCAAACATACCACACTCAAAATATAGCGGTGTCCCCTGCTCGACCTTTTTAAAGGACCTACATAGTCTATTTGCAAATCTGACCATGGGAGAGTTAGGCCTCTTTTCATCAATGGTGCTCTATGCATTGGTGAAGCAGGTTTAAATTGGGCGCATACTAGACATCCTCTAGTATATAATTCCACATCTTGGGACATATGTGGCCAGTAAGCATAATCTTTTAGTATTTCTAATGTCTTTTGTGAACCTCTATGGCCTGCAGTTATGGCATCATGTGCATGGTGTAGCATTAGTCCTCTGAATGAAAGGGGTACTACCCACTGTATTTGCCCTGTTATGGACTCTCTAATCATGAGTCCATCCTGTAATCTAATTCGTGTTTTGTTCTTTAATAACACCCTCAACTCTTCTTTTCCCATACAATCATTTTCTGTTAAAGGATTTTGTTCAGGATCTATCAAATGATTATAATAGATTCCTAAAATTTGATCATTCTTTTGTGCCTCAATCAAATCTTGGTCTGGCGTGTCATGACTCCACTGCACCACCGGTTGATCTACCTCCTTTGGTGCTTTAGAACGTGTGACTGCATCAATTTGTATTTCACCCATTAAATAATCAATAGGTAGCAATTCTCCCATCACAGCCCCAATCTTAGCCAGATGGTCTGCCTTATCATTTCCCTCCTTATCCTCTCCTGGTGTTTTTAAATGCCCACGAATTTTTCTCCAGTATATTGTTAAATTATTTTCTGACACCAATTTGTCTATGGCTTGTATCATTTTTCCATGTTTAAGTGGCTTTTTGTTGTATGTAACCATGCCTCTTGCTTTCCAACCAGGCAAATATTCCACAAAGCTATTCCGTGCATAGTCAGAATCAGTCACCAGGACAATTTCACTGAACTTTTTATCAACTGCAGTAGCAATTGCTTTATAGATGGCTGCCAATTCCGCCACCTGACTGCTCCTATCTCCAATCCTCATCCCTATACTAGGAACGCCTTCACATTTCAACCAGACATTTCCTATTCCTGCCACTAATTGTTTATTACTGTCATTTTCAATGTGAAAAGCACAACCATCCACATATACAGTTGGCAAATCCTTGCATGTTTTTTCATCAAAAGCTTTGTGTGGTGATTGTTCAAATTCCTGTAAACTAGCTTCCACATCCATTTCATTTGTTATTTGTTCAGCTGCACAGTCATGTAAGTCAGCTAACCCTTGAGCAATTGGGCTCTTTTTATTTTGTCCATATCTTACTTCTACGGGAAAACCTTGTAATGCCAGTGTCCATGAAGTGATTCTGGATTGCGCTAGATTGCCTGATCTAATTCTTTTACTCTCTAAAAATTGCAAAGGTTGATGATTTGTTTCAATAATCACCTTTTCTCCCTGAATAATGGGGCGGAAATGTTGTAGCGCCCACACAGTGGTTAATAGGGCCTTTTCGCATTCATTAAATTTCATTTCAACTTGGGAAAATGCCTTACTTGCATATGCAATGGTTTTGTGATTCAAATCGTGTTTTTGTGATAACACTGCTGACATACAATGTTCAGAAAAGCCTATTTCTATAAAGAAATCCCTGTCCTTTATGGGGTATGCTAAACATGGTGCCTTTACAAGACATTCCTTCAATCTAGCCACTGCATCAGACTGCTCTCTTTCCCATCTCCAGGGAGTATTTAGTTTAAGCAGTTTAGTCAATGGTTGAGTGATTTCTGCATAATTCTCAATGAACTTTCTGTTATAGCCTGTCATCCCTAATAAACTTTTTACTCCTTTCACATTTTTAGGATCTTTTAATCTTTGTATGGCCTCTATTTTCTTCCTTTGTGGATTTAGCCCATGTTCCGTCACTTCATGCCCTAGAAAGTTCACTTTTTTCTTGCACCATTGTGCTTTTTGCAAAGATACTTTGGCGCCTGCTTTCTGCAATTGGCCAAGCACATGTCTTATTTCATCAAAATGGCTTTTAAGGTTTTCATTTTTTATCAATACATCATCCACATAAACTATTGTCCCTCTTTCCGCTGCATCCGGCATGGCCTTTCTCAAAAATATGCCAAATTCACTCCCACTATTGATGTACCCGAACGGAGCTCTAAGCCAGGCATATTGAGTCCTGTCAAATGTAAAGGAAAATAGGTGTTGTATCTCCTCTGCCAATGGCACACACCAATATCCAGATGTGAGATCTAACGTGGTAAATACATTTGAACCATGTATCTGAGCTAGGCCCTGATCAATGAATGGTAATGGCCATCTAGATACTGGTACTCTTTTATTTAACTCTCTTAAGTCTGCACACAGCCGCCATTGACCATTTGGCTTTAACACACCTAAAATAGGCGTATTGGATGTGCTATGAATGGGCCTAATTATTCCCCGTGATTCCAAATTTTTAATAATCTCTGCCAATGATTCTAAACATGCCAGCGGTAGTCTATACTGGCGTACAAACACTGGATTTCTGCTACAATCTTCTGGTAGTGTGGCCACATGTAAATCAGTTAAACCACAATCATAAGCATCTTTTGCAAATACATCCTTAAACTCCATAAATATTTCCCTCAGATTGCGTCGATCCTCATCGCTGTTACATGCATCCGCTAAGGAGATCTGCTCTTCTACCATTCTGGAAAATTCTGGAAACTCTTCTGGTAAAGGAATCTCAGCGCTTTCCTCTAACTGTGTGGCTGTGTCTTTTTGTAGAGCTGCCACCTTCAAATATTTTGGCATATCAGCTTCCACTTCAATGGGCTGATTTCCTGTTTCATTTTCATTTAAATTAAATACTATGCAATCCTCTTGATGGCAGCACACTGTCTCATTTGAATCATAAGGATACACAGAATGAATTTTAAATATTCCTTTGGGCTGAGAGTCCAGGTGTTCTGGTAACTCGCCCTTGGCATCTACATATTTTTCAGGAATATTCCCAATCACCATGTTATTTAAATCTGCCGTATAATGTGATTTTTGTATGGCCATTCCTAATGGGGAGTTTTCCTCTAAATGAATATCCTGACAACCTTTATTATTTACCATGATTTTTACAGATCCCTCACCAATGTCTACCAATGGAATGTATTCATAATCCAGGCCTTGCTGTTTTATGGATTCATTCAGGCATACAAATGCATCAGAGCCTTTCATCTGCTGTCCATTTTTGCATTTCAGTGTTATTGCAAACTGTTTTGTAAATGCAGGAACAATAGTATTTTTCCTCATCTGTAATTCGACTGCATAAGGAACTAGTTGTGCACAATGATAAGCCCTTCTTTTGTCTTCAAATTCAGGTGCCGGCCCACCTAGGCGTGACCATATTTTTTGATTAAGGAAATCTAACACCATACACATTCTGTGCATGATGTCATTGCCCATGTAAAATTCATTTTGTGCTCCATTCACTATCCATACATTATGGTAAATTGTTTTCTGCCCAATGCTAATTTTAAGCATGCATCTGCCTGTAATTCGGTTTTCAAAGTCTGGACTGTCCAACCCAGAAACATATTGGTTTTTAATCCTAAATTTCGGGATTTCTTCCCTCTCCATAATTTTTTGCAACAATTTCTCATTAATGAAACTCCTTTCATGTTCAAGCGCTAAAGTGGCTTTTATTGTTTTAAGATAATCATTTATACCAGCGTGAACCCATGGTTGCTCATCTTCCATGTGTATCTCTGCCAGAGTGGTAATGTGTTTTTCTGAATCTGTTTTAGGAACAATATTCTGTTTGCATGTATTCTCTTTTAAGTAAAAACGTAATGTGTGTTCATCTATAGCAGTCTGCCAATCTTTCCTTGGGTCCAAGTATATTTGTACAGGTAGTTTTTCATTGTCGCTCTGATCTTTGTCTTGACACATTAATATAACAGTGACACTAGGTATGCAGCTATTCTGGAGATATACCTCCACAGCATCATTTGTTTTGGCAACGGTGTGACATTCTTTTATATTGCTGTTTTGTGATTTTAGTTTCTTAGGCCTCAATGGTTTTTTGGTTAAGGACCACAGCACTCCATTCACCCCATCTATGAGAGGAGACAATCTTTTCAGGCAATCTGTCCCCATCAGAAATGGAATTTCACAAATAGATGTGATCAATACCTCTTGTTTCATTCTGTGCTTACCTATTTTTATGTCAACCTCAGTTACACCTATGATGGGCACCTCCTCCCCATTAAAGTTATGCACTGGGCCTTGATTTGCCTTCACTGTGATCTGACTCTGTGGAGGCCTCCCTTCATTGATACTCTTTACCAGCTCCTTGGACATAATTGTGGCCTGTGCGCCAGTGTCAATCATAGCAAAGGTGTGGCATTTTTCTTCTACAGTGATGGGTGCATAATATCTGTCCTCAACTTCCTCTAATACACATAAGAAATGTGAATTCTTACTGATTTCAGGGCTCACCTTTCTCAGGTCTTTTTCACTTTTGGCTAAGCACATTGGTAAATGAAAAGACATTTTTCCCTCCTTTTTACCCATTTCTGTGCGAGATATTTTATTCATTTCTCCATGTTCAGAGGTTTTTTGGAGTGTGGCCACCGTTCGCCCATCCATCTGGGTAACATCAGAGACCACATTACAACCTTCCAACTGAACATGTGTCACAACATCATTCAGCAATTTGTCATTTTTTAATTCTGTGCATTTGTGATCATTTAGTGTAATACCAGCCCTTTCAGCCTCTTCAAAAATATGTGGCTCAAAGAATTTTTCAGGTGATTGACTTGTACCCTCCTTGTGAGTATTTCCTTTTTCTGTCTGTGTTTGGTCATTGTTTTGCTTGCCCAGGGAAGGAGCTATGGCATCCCCACTTACTCCCTGTTCACTGGTATTCCCCATGCATGAGTCATTTTTCTTAAATCTGTCCCTTTGTTCTTTTGGAATTCCTAATGTTTCTTTTTCATTTGTGCAAATCTTTACTGTTTTATTTAGCTCTAAGTTAAACCGTACCTCTTTTTTAGAAGTATTTACACTTTCCATCACAATTTCATTTACTGGTACTTTCATTTTTAATCCATTAGTCATCTCAGAGTCGTTATGCAAAGTTATATCAGAGCAATCTGTCATTTTGGCACTGCAGTTATCATGAGTACTTAGTCACTTTTCGGAAGCCCCCCGGTCATTGCTATGGCCATCAGCCCCCTCTTTGGAAGGTTGTTTTTGCGCTGTATAGAGCTTTCCTATTTGCTCAGCTAACATTTTCACTTGGGCCTCAAGGCATTGGAACCTTTCCACCTCTCTAGGATCCTCTTTCTGTGGCCTAGGTCGATATTGGTTGTTTTCCCCCTGATTGGATCTATTCTGATACCTCTCAGGTGATTGATACCGGTTGGGATGGTTTCTGAACTCTTGATTCATTTGTGGAGGGGAGCGGGTTGCACCCATCCTTTGATTATAGTCCCCTGGTGGGGAATCATTGTACTGGCGTGGACTGTAGTTCACGTTTTGCTTCATGTCCTGTCTCTCAGATTGTGGGTACTGGCCCCTATATTGATTTCCATTATCAGTAAATCGATCCACATATCGGGGCCTATCCTGATTACCATATATCATGGTGCTGGGATCAAATCTGCTCTGTGTCCCCAATGACTGGTAGGGACCATCATTTCTTTGATCTTGATTTTGTCTCTGGTTATTGTTCATACCTGCCATATCAGACCGGTACCTTACCCGGGGTCTATCTCCTAAATATCTAGGGCTGATGTAGCTCTCTCTATTACTAGGATCATGTGATTGGAACATTGGTACAGGAAATGGCGATCTTTGTTGATTACCCCTTTGTTCAGGTGTCACATTATTTTTACCTTGGCTTTGAGCAGACTCAAGGGACATTTTGGCTGACCTGATTTCCATTACTGTGGCTGAGGGTTCTTTAGATTTAGGCCTAGTATCTTTCATTTTATCACTTTCTCTACCCTGACAATAGAGTACCTCATATAGCTTGGTGCTTTGATGTACAATCCATTCAAGGGACTTGTCACGGTCAAATTCACGGACCAATTGGGATATGATGTCTTTCTGTAGCCCATAGAAGTATGCGGTTTTAAACTCATTGGAATTTGAGTCAAAAGATACATCAAAGCGAGAGAATGCTCTTTTTAAGTCTTGTAAAAATTGGCGAGGTGATGTATTAGGTCCAGCAGTAATAGTGTACGCGACTTTCTTTGCCTCCTGCAATGACTGAAAAGGAGAAAAATGACGCCTAATTTCTTTTTCAAACTCCAGCCATGTCATATTCTGCTGTTCATTTAATCCCCTTATGATGCTGGCCATCGGGGCATCTAAAGTTAAATGAAAATATTGTCTGTACTGTTCCTTAGGTATCTGGAGCGCTTTAAAAATGTCATGCACCGCTTCTAAGTGATCCTCAATGCAGCATTCACCTCCCTTTTTAAATGGTTTGATCAGGGCTTTAATGGATTTCATTATTTTTATGGGGCTACTTGTTGCAATGCATGGAATTGCACTATTTTGTGATTCAATCCTGTTTTCAGGTGTATGAGATTGGTGGCTGCCCCCAATGGGAGTATCAAATCCCCCAAGGGCGCTGCAACCAAGTTCAGTCACCGGCCCAGTCACTGGGGCACTAGCTCTTTGGGCAGAGCTAGAATTCACCTCCACTCCATTGAATGTGGTACCCTGCCGCCTCTCCTGGGACCTGGGAATGCACATTTGCTGTTCTAAGTCCTTACACTTTTTAAGGAGTCTGTTGGCTTCATCATGCAAATAATTATTTTCATCACTCATTTTATTAATTGCCTCCTGCATATCGCACATTTGCATTTGGCATTCATTGAACTCTTTATTTCTCTTGTCTCTTTCTTGGATCATTTTAATCATTTCTTGTTCTGCACTCTGGAGATCACCTTCTTTTTCGCAATGTTCTTTTTGTAAAATCTGCATTTCTGAAACAACCTCATCTTTATCCTGCCTAATGTGATCCACTAAGGCTTTTAAGCGTGTCAATTCTTGCTCACTATCTTCAAATTGTTTCTTGCTTTTGGATAACTGAGTATCAAAGTCTCTGCATTTTAATTGCATGTCTTTTTGGCATACATCCAATTCTGCTCTCAACATTTCCTGATTTTTATTTGCCCCATCTAATTCAGTCTTTAACCTGTTAATTAGCTGAGTATCATTCTCTTGCATTCGCAGGGACTTGTTTAAAATAAACCATATTTTGCCGCATAGCCGTATTAAACAGTCTTTCTCTGCACTTTTATCGGCTGCATTCAATAATCTTGTAAGGCAGACCTGAATTATGCTGCCTTCTGCAAAAATATTGTCTAGTTTTTCTTTCTGCACCTCACCCTGAATGCGGTTACTCCATTCTAAGGTACTGTTCGAAGACCAATTCCCATGTGCAAATAACTTTGCCTCTAAATATTGCACTAGATCTGAGAATGTGGTTTCCCTTTGTGACATTCTGAAATTCGTTTTTAGTGGCACACTGCTATTATAAAATGGGTTCCCTTTAATGTGCAAATGGCAGTGTGAGACACGCTTGCCACGCCCAGTAGGTACTCTATGATCACTTTCCCGGCCTGCAACGCACCATAAATATGTAGGGTATTTTGTGGAGATTTGGGGCCTGACGGTATTTTATTACCGCCGAAAAATAACTTAGCAATAATCACTCTTTGTATTCAGATTTGGCCATGTGCAACAATAATACAATGGACATGCATTATTTCAGCACCCAGACCTGCATATT